>NC_080445.1:5405000-5613056 GCF_028018845.1 Melospiza georgiana
GAGTCGTTTAATCTACGCGATTTGCACGTTAATTAAACAGCACCGGGCTCATTGTGCGCTCCGAGGGCCCGCAGCGCCTGCTAGGGGCTGCCCGGAGCCCTGCAGCCGCGACCCCCGGCCTGGGGGGGCTCCGGGGCAGAGGATGGAACGGGGGGCACGGGGCAGAGGGGATGGACAGGGGGGCACGGGCAGAGGGGATGGACCGGGCAGAGGGGATGGACCGGGGGGGCACGGGCAGAGGGGATGGACAGGGGGACACGAAGAGAGGGGATGGACCGGGCAACGGGGATGGACCGGGGGGCATGGGTAAAGGGGATGGACCGGGGGACTCGGCCAGAGGGATGGACAGGGGGGCACGGGCAGAGGAGATGTACAGGGGGCACGGGCAGAGGGGATGGACCAGGGCAGCGGGGATGGACAGGGGGACACGGGCAGAGGAGATGGACAGGGGGACACGGGCAGGAGCACCCCCCGGCCCGAGCTAACAGGAGCAAAACGTGCTGGGATGCTCCCGAGAGGAGCAGCCTGTGGGATTCGGGCCGGGGGATGCAGCTGGGAACACCCAAAGAGGTTTTGGGGACACCAGCCCGAGCTGACAGGAGCAAAAGGTGCCGGGATGCTCCCGGAGAGGAGCAGCCTGTGGGATTCGGGGAGCGGGATGCAGCTGGGAGCACCCAAAGGGGATTTGGGGACCAGCGGGGAAAGGGGGGACCCGCAGGGATCGGTCCCCGCTCGGTCCCCGGTCGGTCCCCGGTCCCGCCGCCGCTCCGAGGCGCAGTCCCTTCCCTCGCCGTGTCCCCCCTGCTGTCTCCTCCCCTGTCCCCATCTGTCCCCCTCGGAGCTCGTGTGTTCCGGCCTTTGTGTGGCAGCCTTGCTGCCGCCCCGCTCCCATCTCCTTCTGCCCCATTAACCCCCGGCACGAGTCCCGGCGACAAAAGGGCTGCAACCTGATCCGGGTTTGATTGAATCCCCATTGTTCTCCCGGCTAATTCCCGCTTGTCCTGCCTTCCCCGCCACGGGCAGGAGAGGCCCGGCTGTGCCCGTGGGGGTGGCTGTCTCTTAATTGCTTAAAAACTGACTGCCCCACCACCCGAGGAACCCGCAGCAGATTGGGAAGGGTTCGCCGTTCCTCGGGAAATGAACGCGTTTAATTCCAAGTTTGTCCCTGGGAAAATGCTGCCCACCCTCGTCCTAGGCATGTCAGGAGGAATAGCAGGGCTTTTAAACAGGGGATTAAGGAAAGTGGTCACTTTTGACTCAGTAGGAAAAATCCCTCCGTGACGGTAATGAAAGCCTGGATGATATAAGTATCCTCTGGTTCACAATAGCAATTAATATGGTAATATTCTACTATTAAAGATGCTAACATTAAGATGGAACTTGTACGTGGTTAAAACATTTAATAGAGGGGAGAATGCATTCCTCGAGCATCAGGTAACAAAGTCAAATGGAGAAGGGGGGAAATGAAAGTATCTTAAAATAACAAAGGCCTCTATATAATTTGGAAAGGTTTCTAATACTCCCTTCCTCCTCAAGGAAAACTTGAGGCACTTTGAGAAGCGGGTATTAGCGAGTGCAGGATGAGAGAGTTTGTACAGGGTGGGGAGAGCTGCATGGTGGGATCCCAGCCCTTCTTTGGAGACCAAATGCAATGGGGACATCTGCAGTGACCCACTGGCGCGGCCTGTCCTGGGACAAAGACACAGAAGCATCACAATAATCCAGAAATTATTGGAAGGTCAAAGCTCTGCTCCAGGCAAGGGCAAGTTCAGAATGAGCCCAGGCTGTCCATGACCTTGTGATGCAGAGCTGAACTGCGCTCCCCAAGGATGGAGGTCCCAGGACCTCTCAGAGCTCTGTCCTGGTGCTGCACCATGTTAAAATCCTGGTTTTTCCCCCTCAAAATCTACCCAGCACACCCTGAGCTGCCTTGGAGTGCCATGCAAACACCCCAAATAATGATTGTATCACAGGGAAAAACAAAATCTTTGGTTTGTGCTGGAGAAGGAGGAATTTTAAGACCTGCTCATCTCTGCCCTGTGAATTCCCTTGGTTTGATCAATTTGCCAAGCAGAGGACAGACACAGTTATACGAAAATACTCTCTTAGCAGAGTTTTTAAAGTATCAGTCTATTTGGAAGAAAATGAGAAAGCACTTATTTAAACTACAGTCCACACTTTGATTATGATGAAAGCCTTTTCCTTTTTTTCACCTTTGTTTTCACTTAAAAACAGTCAGGATTTAGGTTTTTGCTTTTCACTGTAATAAAAGTAATTTGCAAAGATAATAGTATTGTGGGACTAAAGGAACCTTTCAGCTGATCGCTAGAAGAAGCAAATATTTACCAACTGGCTCTGATGATGAATTGGAGACTGATTGGAGAGTATGATCTTCATCCTGGCTTCAGCTTTGCTGACTTCATCAAATCTGACCATCCTGGGTTTACAGTTATTTTTCTCTAAAGTGTAGTTTTCCTGGGGAAAGAAAAAGAGTCTTCTGAAGTTTGCACTATTGCATAATTTATTTAAAAGAAACACTGCCTGGCTGGTGCCAAGGATTGAGGTAGGTCATTCAAGCTCCAGTCTGCCCAGTCAGCTCAGGTTCCCTGCTCCAGGTTCCCTCCTTCCTTTTCCTGCAGGAAAGTTGCACGTGCAAAGCCATTCCCAGGGTAAACCCTCTGCAAAGTTCACAGCTGCATCAAAGCTGTGCATCACAGGAAGATGAGAATTCACTTTCACCAAAACTAGAGAGGATGGAGAGGAAAATGAACGAAAACCAGTCACAGGTCGCTGAGGGGCCAGTGCCAGCAGAAGTGTCATTGCCATGAGCTGTCCCTGTCACAGGTTACACCCCTGTGTGCTGCTGGGGATGCTCCCTGACCCACACGGAAAGGATCAAGTCAGATTAGCAAAAGCTTTGTGTTAAACTTCAGCTCATTCCGATGGAGCTGGGTAGGGACCAACCCCTCAATCCAGCAGCAGCTCTGCAGGGAAAGGGATCCTGGGCAGAATGCTGGCAAGTGACCTCTTAATCTGGGAGATGTGTTGGTAGCAGCCCCTTGTCCTTCCCTCTACCTCGTCTCCCAAAAATCTCCCCACAACGTGCTCAGAATTGGCTCTGTTGCAAATAACAACACAGCGATGGCACAACACACAGCAGTGGATTAAACTAGAATAACAGAAAAGTTTGTCTGTTTAATTCTCCTTCTCTTTCTCAATTTCCCTTCACTCTCTGCTGTTATTTTGATATGAAAATAACAAAATATCATTATGATATGAGCTATTGAAGACAGCAAGGAAAATGAGGACCCTTCAGACAGCTGCTCCCCTGGAGGCAGCACGATGGGAGCTGAGAGGCAGCCCGTCCCCAGGACTGGAGGTTATGTGGATAAAGGTGACCTTTGCGTCCTCTCCCACCCTTGTCCAGCCTGTGTCCAGCATCTCCTGGTGGAGACCATCTCACCACGCACGGAGGGGCTCAGCCCTGCAGGCAAAGGGGCTCTGTTGGTGTGAGGGCTCCATCAGCGAGCGCTGTGGAATCAACTGTAATGCAGATAAAGATGTAGGAACAGGAAAAAAGAGCTGCTGAAATTGAGCAGTGGATGGCACTGAGAGAGGAGGAAAAAGCCTCAAACTTTAAAGGCAGTGTTAAAACAGGGCATGCAGAAAGTGAAGTCAATTAGCCAAAAGAATCGTTTGCTGACGGAGGTCGTTGGGCCGAATTCCTAAAAGGATTCATGAATCGACTAAAAATACCCTTGGGATGGCTTGAATAGGGACTGAGTTACTGAAGGGCAATGCCCCAGATGACCCAGGAGACCCTTTCCAATTCTACAATATAAACAATGATGCCATTAACATTTGTACTTAGTACCTGCTCAGGCTCCCATCCGGAGCAGAGGCTTCCAGATGTGCTCTGTTCCTCACCTTAGCCCAGAGGGCATCCTTTAGGTGCCACCCCAGCAGTCAGGGAATTATGGAAAACCCTCTTGACAATGGTAGGAGCAGGGAGAGGCCACAAAGATCAGCGGAAAAGCGGGATGGAAACTGCAGTGCTGAAAAGAACAATGGGGAGAGAATCATCAGTGAGCAGAGACCCAGGGCACAGGGGCCTTAAAGGCCAAGTGATGCTGAGGAGGCACTTGCAAGGCACAGGGGGACAGGGACAGTCAGGGGAATCTGCAGATGTAACTGTGGGAACAAAGCTGACTACATACCCAAAAAACCAGATGGAGTTTGGGCAGGTTAGGAAACACAGCAGGAGTGTGGGTCCCACCAGGATGTCCCACCAGGATGCTCCAGGTGACCCCTGCCATGGGGATGTGCCACCCAGCCGTGGAGCAGTGCACAGACCCCACATGGACCATGGGCTGTGTGTTGTACTGATTGTGGTAGGGGAAAAACCGATTTGTCATTAACTGTTCCTCTTTCCCTGAGCACCCCTGGATGATTAGACCTGAAATGACACCCACGGTGTCACTGCTGCACATTGTCCTGGGAGGTGGCAGACCACTGTCACAGCTCACAGAGGGGTACAGCCTCCATGTGAAGGCAAACCTGCAGCCCTAAATCTCCAACTTGTAATTCAAGTACTGAGGATAATAATGAAAACAAGGTTAGATAAAAACATTCACTATCAAAATTTAATTATGCATCCACAGGCTGAGGCTCATTATTCATCCTCCAACCTGGAAACAAATTAGTCTAATGAAGCCATGAGTTAAAATGGAGAAAGGATGTAAAGGCTGGAGAATATTTATGTCTGTGCTCGTGCGTCAAAAGCAGCACTGAGCTCTGGGTGCTACATTTGTCACTGCAATCAGGTGCTTCCTAGATGGGGTGGAATATCCAGGACCTGCATTGTGCCATGAGCAGGAACAGTCACTCCTGAGTGGAAACATGAAGCAAATAGAGACTGCTGAGATGTGGGGGCTCAGTGCAGACATGGGGGCTCATTAAAACCAGATGTGATCAGAGCCCATGGGTCTAAAGAAACCCCAATACCAGTGTCAGCCTCGACTTGAGGGACACATTTTGCTCTGGCACAGGATCCCTGGTGACAGCCAGGGTAGCCCCACGGAGAGTCTGGCTCCAGTGACCTCCACTAAATGGGAAACCAAATCTCAGGGGCTGTGAAGAAAAGAAATTGGTAACGAAGTACAGTGGGATGGCAGCTCTCTGTGGGTTTATTGTGCAAGTGTTTAAGTAGACAAAGGCTATAATTAACTGCCCAGGAATGTATAATCACAGGAATGAAGGTCTTTCGCTCTGCTCCTTCCCTGCAGAATTTGGGGAGAAATGAAATTACATCACAGGCAAGGGAATTGATCCACACTTAGCCCACATCCCCTGCTGCACCCCCCAGCACCCCCAGGTCTGGGCTGGCTGCTCTGGCCACCCATAAAAGTCACCCATGAACTGTAATTCCTGGCACAGGAGGGAGGCTTTGAGGACACTCACAGGCTTTTCCACTGCACACCATGGCCAGGCTGCTGATATATAGCCCGGGTCTGAGCTCTGCAGCAGAGTGCAAAAGGTTCAAGCGACCTAGTAAAGACCGTGCCAGTACCAGAGAACAAGTCCCTGTAGGCCTGTGGCTGAGCCATTCTCACTGCTTTATTCTCTCACTCCCATCCTAATGTGCTTAACTATAAATGACCCCTTTATTTTTTATATCTCCATTTCATTTTTCCCCTTCTTCCAAGAAAGCAGTAAAAACAGGGAAGCCAAGAAGCAGAGCTCTTATTGTAAAGTGAGTGCTGACACAGAGCAATTCTGGGGACCTCGCAGCTCGCGGTGAACATTTGTAACACCACCAGGAGCCTCTGGGCTTCTCCTCTGAGAACCAAGCCCTAATCCTGCTCCCAGGCGCCCAGAAAAAGCCTATTAGGATCACCCAGGCAGAGGTGAGCTGCTTGTGGTCTGGAGGCCCCGACATTCTGAGCTTGGCACTATTTTATTTCCAGTTTTGCTGGATGTTTTACTCCTTGCTGTCCTGGGATGGCAGATTTGGGGTGAAGACAAACCAGCTGAGCAGCCCCCCCCAAACACCACCCCCTCTTTTGTGCTCTTTGTCTCCAATATGCAGAAGATGCTCAGCCACCCTGGGCAGAAGGACAACATCTCGCTGTTTATTAGTATAATTTTTAAAGGTGCCTCATTGTATTTATTTGCTGTGTGGTTAAACATTTATTATTTATATTTAATTTTCCCAGATTCAAAGGGGCATCACTAGTGGCTGAGTGTCTGCAGATTCAGTGCAGCTCCTTCACACACTTATTTATGTAACCTTGGCCTCCCCCGAGGGGCTCCCGTTTCACGATGTGCCATCGGCCTCTTAATTGGCCTCACAGATCACGCCTCTCCTTCGGCTCACCCAGCTCCCTGTGACTCGTAATTTCTAAGATATTAAATGTGCTTGAAACAAAAGAGTTCAGTGAATTAAAGCCAGGAAATTTCCTAGCCCTCCTAAACCTCCGCTGCCGATTCCCAATCCAGGGTGATGGCCAGACTGGGGTCATCACCGCTGGTCTGGAGGGCTCAGGGAAGGACCAGGCTGCGTCCTGGGCAGGCTGTGGACATCCCAGGCATTGCTGTGCCTGGATTTGCACCCAGCTGTGTCTTCTTGATAAGAGCATTTGGCACTAATTAGTCTCCAAGCAGCTGATTAACCCACGGGGATGTACGGAAGCTGTTTCTGCTATAGGATGCTACAAGAGAGGCAGGACTCTCCTTGGGACTGCTTTGCACGGCCAGTCCAGCCCCCTGGATGGACAGTGGGTGGTGGGATGGGGGACACCCATCCTCTGCCTCTGAGCCACCCCAGAGCCCCCTCTCACTGCTGAGCACTGTAACTCTCACCCAGCTGAAGGTTTGGGTACCAAACTTGTAGGGACAGCCAGGCTGTCTATGTCCCAAGACATAGACTCTGGGCTCTAAAACTGTAATTTCTGGAGCCATGGAGACCAGGAACTCCTTAGAAGTAAAACCACATTGAGACAACATCTTTGGATATTTCTTTTGTGACACACCTTACTGCCAACGCACTCCAAACATCTTAGGGGCACATCTGACCCAAAGATGCTGCATTTCTCTTCCAGCCACCAGCCCTGATGCTTCATGAGCAAATGAAAATGCACTTAAAGCTATTAAACTTTATTTTAGACAATACAGATCCTGTAGCAAGGAGTTCCACATGCCAGCAACAAGGCAAAGACATCTGGAGAACTCAGCCACGTGAGGTTTTCAGTAGGGTAACCAAACATCTGGGTGAAGGGGGCTGATAACCCCAGGACACTTTTACCTAGTTGCCAGCTGTTAGAGAAACTTCACTCCCATAGGTAAAGCTATTTCAACAGTAATGGTTTTATACCTTCTCCTTAAATATATCACAGGTTATACTTGGAGATGGAGTTTGAGAGTAAATATTGTTATGCTGGAGCTGTCATCTGTGAGTAATCACAGACCTAATTGAAGCTGGCCAGCTATTAAATAAACATTCTGCATAAACGAGGGAGCAAAGAAATACCCTTTGGTTTGGTAATAGTTGAAATGATGGAAACCAGTCCATGAGTCAGGGACCAGGGAGATGGGGTTGGAGTGGCAGGAGGGCCAGGGAGGGAGGTTTTCCCAAGCAGCAAGAACCAGAAAGCACCACAACCAGCTTTAGGAAGGAGAACAAGGAGAGTGCTTCACTAGGGCAGGGTGCTGGCAGGGCAGGCCTGGATTTTGGGCGCTGCAGCCTGGAGGACTCTGGTTTTGTTGACTTCCCACCATCTACTGTTAATAGCTGGGCTAAGGCTCACAGAATTGCCTAATAGAAATCATCCTCCCAGCCTCAAATACTGCCTAATCACCCCACTGAAATGGGCAACAACACAATCTTGCAGCGTTTCTTGTGCTCCTTGGGGAACCACCTAATCCTCCCTGTTGTCTGCCAGTTTTTCCTCGTCCTTGAGAATTTCATGCCTAGAAAAGGCTCCGGCTTTGGGGAGCTTTCAGCACTCGCTGCTGGGGGCTTGCTGCAGTGCCAGGGGGGCATCCTGGGCTGTGCTCTGGGGCTCAGGGCAGGCCAATCCTCACCCCAGTGAGGCTGGCAGCATCCTGCCCCTCCTCGGGCTCTCTCCAGATGTTGTGTGAGCTCGGGGAGGTGGTGAGGAGAGGGTGATGCACTGAGGTGACATGCTCAATTTCCCTCCAAGATGCTGCAGCCACAGCAACGTTTCTCCTGCTGATGGCGTCCATGTGTCTGTCCCTTCTCACTGGAGCTGTGCTCCACATGGGGTGTGGAAGGAGCCCTCAGTTACCCCAGCCAGCCCTGCCTTCCTGGGGAGGACGGGGTGCCTGGCCTGCCGTGGGGAGTTGGAGAAAAACACTCTCCCTGTATGAAGTAGATGTATGGTTTCAATTCTGTCCTTGAGCCATGGATCATTTAATGTTGTCAACACATATACATCCTTCTCAAACATCCCACTGAGAATTTCTAGGGACTGTAGACAGCTTAAAGCTAGCGTTACAGCAGCAGCAGCAGCAGCCTCGTATTTGCTTTCAGATCCACGTGCATTTTTTAATACTAAAGCTTGCATAATTGCTGCTGAATTTCTAAGCAACTTCTTCAAAGGGGCAGAGGCACATTAGCAATGGAGGGCTGGTGCTGGAGCAGAAACAAGGCCTGGTGTTGGCTTATGGTTCCCCAGCAGCTGCTCAGAGATGTTTGAGGAGCCCTGAAGAAGGGCAGGGTTGGGACCTCCCAGCTCGGTGTGTGCTTGAGCATTTCTCCCTGACCATCAGGGCACCTGGCATGTGCTGCCTGCATTAAAAACATCTCAGTGATGCACTTATTTCACCAGGGAGGCTTGCACTGACATCCTGCTTTGAAAAAAAATAGGGGGATATTGCTCTGCCACCTTTTATCTGTTTGTTGTGTGTGAGGTCTGGATGAGCCTAGCACGGTGAGGTGCTACATGCAGTGAAGATTCCCTGCCAGGTGAAGGGGACATCACAGGGCTGATTGAGGCAGGGCTATGAAAGGGAAGACAAGGTGGTTCCTCACTCTGAGAGAAGGATCTCCTGGCCTTTCCCAGCTGGTGGAAATGGAATTGCAGCTGGGTGAGGACCAGTATCTTCTGGTTTTGGGTGTTGCAGTCTCTCTGTGATGTCCCTCTGAGGTGTGCTGCTGCTGATGGGAAGGACATCAAGCTCTGATTGGGATGCTCATCACCCCAGCCTCAGCTTTCCCTGGGTAAAGGGCTGTGACCACCTCAGGGAGAAGGAGAAGGTCACCCTCCTCTGCTTTAGCTGCCAGCTGCTCTCTTGAGTGCTGAGGTAAGAGACCAATGTCTGCTGGCTGGAGTGGGAGAACAGGAGGCTGAGGGTTTGCTGGAGAACCTGCACCAGGCTTCTCCTGAGAGGTGTGGATGAACCTGGGTATCCAAAGGCTCCTCTGCTTTTGGAAAAGCAGAAGGGCTATGGGCGATGATGGCTCCCAGTGCACAGAATCTGGGGTTGGGCATGGGAGGCAGCTCCTTCCTTCTTCCCCTGAGAAAGGGCATTTCTGGGGGAGACACCAACCTGAGGCACTGCCCTGTGCTGAGGGAGCTGTCACCTCTCCACCCCCCCTGCCCAGTGCTGCCTCCAAAGCACCTGGTCAGCTAAACTCCATTTACTGCGTTTTTATTTATTATATCGGAGCCCAGGGTAATTACTTTATAACTCTGAACACTAAATATCATTTGTCTTGTTCCAGTAGGTCCAAATCTTTATGAATTTTATCTGATGCTTGCTCCCTTCAATTATCTGTCATCAGAAAAAGTTTACTGCTGCTGCAAAAATATCAATTTGCCAGAGGTTGCAATACATTTACTCCCCACCTCCGTAATTTACAAACTTACATTCCATGATTAGAAAGAAAAATGGCTAATAGAATAAATATTCATGCAAAAATCGATACTGAATAAGATGCTGCCACCTTTTGGCTTAACCTAATTCTACATCTGGGGCCAAATTCGTCCCTGGTGTAACTGCTTTCCTGGGAGAGTGGCTGCAGCTGGCTGTGAGGGATGCAGCAGGATGGGAGATGAAGCACGAGCCCAGGGGCTCAGCCCTGATTGTGAGCAGGGTTGTGTGGTTTGCAGGGTCTGGTAAGAGGAAATTTTCCCTAGTTGTGCATCTGCAATAGAAGCTTCCTTGCTGCACACCCAGAGCCATGTGGAGGCTCCTGGCAGGTTTTTCTCTCCCTCAGCCTTCCAGGGCTGTTCTTGGAGCTGCATCCTGGGCACAGGGACCATTCTTGGGCTGTGTGTCCCTGCTGATGTCCTGGGAAAGGGGACTGGGGTGTGATGAGGCCCAGCACAGGGCTGGAGCTGTTTAACCAAGCTCTGGGCTGGTTTAACAGCTCATCTGAGCTGTAGGCAGCCTCCACCCTGCCTGCCAGCGCTCAGCACTGGGAGCTCCTGGTGCACTCATTCTTCAATTCCACGTCACTGAGACAGGCCGTGCAGCCCAAGCGCTGCTGTGCTTTCAAAAGGAAACAACCCAGAGTTTAATTTTCACAGCAAAGATATTCCAAAGTGCTAAGTGCTACAGCAGAGCACTTGCAGTGCTGCCCCGTCTCCTTGCCCGATGACACAGGGGTTTTGCAGCTGGATACCAGCAGGCACGTGATTAAAAGCTCTCAGGGTTTTCTGCTGTCGTGGGATTTCCAGCAGAACTCGCTATTTCTCTCATATCTTGCCCCTTTGTTTCCCCGAGTTCAGGGCAGAGTCTGAATTCAGTAATTGCCACCTGGATTTGCTTTGCTGTCTTCCCAAGGAACTTGTTTGAATGAATTGAATTGGCAAGGCATTGTTCAGCCAGAAAGCATTGTGGCAGGGACAATGTAGGTATTTGCAGGCACTCTATTACTGTTCTTAGCACACTGCCAGGGACAGCAGACCCAGGCAGGAGAGCTCCCTTTGAGCTGCTCCCTCTGCTTGCTCTTCTGAAAGAAGCACAGGGGTTTTGGCTGGCTGCTCCATGCTCTAAAGCAAGAGCAGAAGGAGCTGTTGGAGCTTCCTCAGCACATGCAAAACCCCTCATCCATTGGGGAATTTTCATTTAATATATCCCTATGGCTTGCACTTGTGTCACCTTGTTTTCCATGGAGCACCTGAGCACACAGATGCCAGCATTGGGTTTGTGTCAGCAGAGCTCAGGGCATTGGGCTGGGGACAGACAGGTCCTGGGGGTGAACACCCTGAGAAGAACAGGGCATTGAGCTGCAGGGTTTGCTGAAAGACCCCAAGAACCAGGTTAGACTGAGGAAAATCAGTATTTGGGAGCTCAGGAGACTAATCAAGGAACTCACCAGGTGCTGGGCAAGCTCCTTGGTTTTGGGGCTGCACTGGTGCTTCTAAGGTGGAGATAATCTGAATATGTCAAGGTATGCAGTTTTAAGTTCCTCGGGGATATAGGCTCACCTGAATCCCTCCTATCATGTCATAATAACACTAAATATTTGATATTTCAAGGAAGAGATGCTGGTGCACAGCTTTCCCTTTTTCACTGACTTATGGGCATGGCTTAGTGCTGGGTTAATGCTTGGACCTGATGAGCTTAAAGGTCTTGGCCAACCCACAGAATTCTACAGTTTGATGACCAAGCTCTGTGTGAGAAATGAGCTCTCCTGCCTGCAGGGCCCTGGGGAGTGGGGGCACAGCCAGGGCACACCACCAGGTCAGACACAGCATCCTGGCACAACCAGCATTGTGACACTGGGAAATTTGAACCAGCATTGTGACACTGGGAAATTTGAACCAGCATTGTGACACTGGGAAATTTGGCCGTTCAAAATTGTGACACTCCCCCAGTGCCACCAAACGACTGTGCCAGCAGGGACAGGAGCCCAGGACCCCCCTGAGGAGAGCTGCAGCCAGTGGGAGATGGCACCACAGCCCTGCAAACCTTGTGCCTGCACTGTCAAGTGGCCAAATTCCTCACAGGGGGCTCTCACAGGTGAGCGTTCTCACCCCTGTTCCACGGACGGCACAGGTACCACCTCCTTCCTCAACAGGGCCTTACAGAAAAGAGGGATGCCCAGTTGTTTAAATCCCCCCAGAATCTCAGTGGGAGGGTGCCAGCCCGCCCGGCGAGCGGGGCCCTGCAGCAGCTGCTGACCCCGCCGTGCGGGTTAGCAGGGACATGGTGCCACCTCGTGGCACGCGGCTCCGAGGAGTGTCACACGTCCCCGTCCTTGCGGGATGGACATCTTCCCCACGGGAGCATCACCCTGCAGTGCCCCACCGCCTCCGGGGCTGCTCCAGGGTGGTGGCTGCACCACGGGCTGTAAAGGCCTCCAGTGAATGGGTGTTTGGGATGGATGGATGGGTGGGGAAAAACAACCAGAACAGCCGAAATTCTTCTGCCATTGCCTAGTCCCAGTGTTGTCTGCAGAGTGGGTATGAGTGGGTATCACTTCTGGAGATGATTTCTTAAGAGCTGTCTGCCCACTATGGGAATCATCACCCAAGGGATCCTTCTTCCCTGTCCTGCTATTCCCCCCTTGGATCTGTCCTTTTCCTTTTGGCTCCCATCTCTGCCAGGAACCCCCTGCCCATCCTCTTCTCCTGACCTGCAGAAGACTCACACTCATCTGTACCAAAAATGGGTTTGGTCCCCTCCTGTGCTGACAGCATCAACCAAACTCCACTTGTGAGAGTTCAGGTTTTGTTCTTAGTGCTACAAAACAGGAAGAAAGATGGGTTCATTTATCTAGATAAAATAAGAATATTAAAAATAGATAAAATATCTAAAAAATAGACAAAATAAGATAAAATAGATAAAATAAGATATCTAGATAAAATCTAGATAAAATAAGAATATTAAAGACAATGCTGAGGTTTAGCACTGTTACAAAATAATCATCAGCTGAAATATTTAAGGAATACAGTCTTGGTTTTTAGTGACACACTTTAATTCAGAACCAGCAACGAATAAGGAGTATTTAGGGTCTAGCTTCCCTTGCTAATTGATGCCATCATGGTAGTGCCTAGGAAATTTGGGGCTCAGTAGTGTTGGACTGGGTTCTGTCATGCTGTTTGCAGTATGGACTCAACAAAAAGTTGTTATTCCAGGAAATCTGCCACGGAGATCCTGAACCTTTTTCTGCTAGTAAGACATTAGAGTTTGATCAGTGACCAGAAATCACCTGATAAGGGATTTATTTTCCCTCTACTCTTAGAAAGGCTGTTGCAATGATTCCCACCCTTTGAGAAACCTTTTCAGGGGTACCCTCTGTAGCCATCCCACTGCCAGCTTGGCTGCTCTCTGTGCCCTTTATTTTTGGGTTGGGGCATTCCCAAACAGCAAAGCAAATGGATTAATTGTGCTGATTATTTGTTCCTCCTGTACAGATCCTTCCTGCATGCTCTAAAAGGGAGTTGGAGACATGGTGGGTGTCAGAGTCAATGGTGGATATGGTGGGATTTACACTTAAAACACCAAATATGAGATTTTCCCCAGAGGGACAAGAGCTGGAACTGGGAGCATTTTGTCTCTGAAGTTCAGCTGACAAAGCCAAGGAGATGACACAACATTCTTTACAGGCATATATCACCAAAAAGCCAACTGAGGTGGTCCTTTCTAGTTTATTTCATAATTTAGGAGGAGGTTTTTAAAGAGAGACTGTTCTCCTGAAGAAGCGAGCTCCTGGTGGTGCAGTGCTATCTGTGGTATATGTGATGGGCCCTCAGGCACTTAGCAAGGATTTTCCAAGGAGCCTAAGGGCTGATGATGCACACTTGAAACTCAATGGGATTTAGGTGCCTAAATGCAGAAGGCAGCTTGGAAAATTACAGTCTTTGAAGTTAAAGTAGGCACTGACAAAAAAAAAAAAAAAAAGGCTAAAACCCCTTAAAATAATAAATGTCAGACTAATGCCACCATGAAGGCTGTGGGTGCTCTGAGCTGTGCACCCAAAACAAGGCAGTGGCAGCTGGGCACCAAAGGCAACCAAGAGCATGGAAAGCTCCATCCCTGATGTCTCCTGCTCCATCAGGAATTGCAGCAGGGTTTCTCCACATCATCATTTCCCTTCCTGATGGAAGCCTCCTTGTGTGGGAGTGACCGAGGACGTTTGGCTGGGGACATACAATGTGTGAGGAAAACATGGAAAGTGCTTTTTGCTTTTTTGGTTTTTTTTTTTTTTTTTTTTTGGTTGGTTGGTTTTGTTGTTGTTGTTGTTTTGGGTTTTGTTTTTTTTTTTTTTTTTTTTTTTTGTTTTTTTTTTTTTTTTTTGTGGAGAAGAATCTTAGGGCATTAAAAGTTGGAGAACTCATCTTCATTATTTCTCTTTAAAGTTAGTTATGAATTGAGAATGGCTCTGCTCATATTTCTCTTTTATTTGCTATCTCCCCAGGCTAAAGTGTTGTCTATTTATCTTACAGATTAGGTTACTTTTTATGGGGTTCCTGCTATTATATTTCACCTCTAACTTTGTTAGTTTGTGTTTGCTATTAAATTACCTTGAATAAAATGGGCGGCTGAAGGACATTTTTCAGCTCCATCCTGAAATGAGGTTCTTAATCCTGTTTCTGGCCCTGCCCCTGTAGCCCAGCCCACAGGGACAGAATCAGGGGGGAAAGAAGGGCAGCAGGAAAGTGTTTGTGTCAACCATGGGCTCTGCAGGGTGAAGCTGCAGCAGAATTGTGCCTGCAATGCCAGTGGGTTCATGTGCAGTGATTTTGGAGGCATCTCTTTAGGAGCAGGTTCTAATAATATTGACATCATCACAAGATAAGATCCAGGACTAGTTAAATCACAGCCTTGCAACTCAGTGCTCCTTTGAGGATTAGAAGAAGTCGCTGAGCTGTCACTCTAAAGCTGATCATGGACTTGTTTAACTATGTCATCCCATAAGACAGCCCTTTCAATTATGTCAACCTGTCTGCTCTCCCTTGACTCTAATTTTAGAGCAGCAGTAGCTAATATTCTTGGAAACCCGATCTACCTCCACAGATCTCTCCTCTCTGTCTGCTGCTGTTAACACAGTATCCTGTGGGGAGATGGGACTGCTTTCCTTCCCCTCCTGTAATAAACCTAATAAAAATAGGTACCATTAGTTCCTTTGTGTGTGGTCTCTTTAAGACACTTATCTGAGCTGTGTAATGGAGATGTCACGTCTCCTCCACAGAGGGATCAGGCAGCATCACAGGGTCACTGCAATAAAAATAAAATCCAGTTGTAAGAGCCTGGTACGAAATTATGAGCTGAAAAGCAGGACATTGGGATTGGAGTTCAGAGGCCTGGAAAAGGCAAATGAGAGCTGGAGTCACCCCAATGCTAATGCCACAGCAGGGGCTCTGCAGATGGAGCCACAAGCAGGAGGAGTGCGGGCAACGAGGTGGCCTTGGGCACACCACGGACAGGAACTCATCTGTGCCTTGTGGATGGTGTTGGGAGGAGTTTGGGGCACACAAGGTGGATGGGCCTGGCTGTCCTGGCCATGGGCATCTCTGTGCTGTGCTGTCATAACCCAGGTGCTGGGAAGGGGACAGACCCTCCCTGAGAAACAGGATGGAAGCACAGCCCTGGCTCCCCATCCACGCTGTGCCTGTAGCTGGCAGTGGTGTTGGACAATTGTTCCCCTGCTGTGCCATGAATGTGTCCTTCTGAGGGGTTTTATCCCCCTTTGGGATGCAATGCAGGTGGTGATGTGGTGGGGTGGATAGGGATGTTTAATACCCCAACAAGAGGCAATCCCACGGACTGCAGGGAGAGAAAGGGAATGACAGAGAGAAGAGGGTGGGACATGGGGAAAAGCAATAAGCCTCCTCCTATAAAAACTAGAAAGGATGGATGGGGAAAGAGGAGGCAGAGAGTCCATACAGATACAATGGAGGGAGGGGATTGCCACCCATCCCACCCAGCGTCACCATTCTGGTGGCAAAGGGGCCCTTTGCAGATCAGTTATATAAAACCAACCCTCCACAGGCTGCCAGGGAACGGTGCCTCCCCCAGACTCCAGCAAGTTACTTACACATAGCTTTCCTTTCACAAATCCATGTTGGCTGCCCCTAATCAAATTCTGCTTCTCAAGCAATTTCCCTTGCTAATTCCCCCCGAATCAGCCCTAACCCACCCATCCCCTTTGTCACTAAGCTAGCCAGCCTCTAATCACACACTGCACTGTGTGATCCCTCCCCAAGTAATACAGGGTTCTGCACTTCCCTCTGGTTCTCAGCAGCCTAACCTGTCAGGAGCAACCTTCTAAAAATATCACTAAAGACCTCAGCTAATTTCTAATCCTCGTTTCTATTAAGATGCCTGCCTGTACTGTGTGGGTTTCCAGACTTGGGATTTACAGCCTTCGTTAAGAGCATCTAATCTGTGCAGAGCCATTTCTGTTGTTATCCACGAGCAAACTCCTCCCTTCTCCACCATAAACCAGGATCCCTCTGGCAGCAGCTCTCCAGCCTGCAGGGCACTCTCAGCCAGCCAGGGAAGACACCAATCTCTTCCTCTCTGCTTAGCTCACCCCATAGTTCTTTGGCAAGCCTTCCCAGGGAGATCATGGGGATCCCACTCCTCTCAAGCACTGGGTAGGTGCTTTGTAGCAAAAAAAAAAAATAAAAAAAAATAAAAAAATCAGCCTTCAAGCTCAGCAGAACATATGGGGATTTTTGCACCTCCCAAGATTTGAGTTGTACAAGGAAGCTGATGCACAACAGAGCCAAGCTCTTGAAGTACCTTGGATAACTTGACTTTCTCTTACTATTTGTATTTGGATATTTTTCTGCTGTTTCCTCTTTTAAAATTCACCTGTCCCAAATTGCCAGAAGCAACCAAGTCAGAAGAACAGAAGAAGTGGGGGAGAGTGCCATACTCTGGCTGTGCCCTGCCCAGGCTGTCCCAGGGCGGGTTTTGGGTGTTCCCATGGATGTGGCACAGCTGTCCCCAAAAACCCCAAACACCACAGTGGAGGAGGTGAAATCAGAGTTTACTCTTCACAAACCTGTGGCAGAATGTAATGCTCTGTCAGCTCAGCTGTTCTGTGGAGTAAGGGTTTATGTGAGCAGATTTGGTAATTTTATGGGTTTGGGAGAGAATATTAATTGAAGAGTGGGCAGAGTGTCTGGCTGATGACATGGTATTGTTTACTCCAGCAGGAATGTGCTGTTGGGCAGTGCTCCAAGTGGGTTGGCTGCCTGTGGCACCCACAGCAGTCACAAGAGTCACATGAGTGCCACGTAGGTGGGTGACGTGGAGGGTGGAGCAGTGGCACATGCCCCTCCTGGAGTTCGACAGCACAAAGTGACTGTGCAGGCACTCAGCAATCCCAGAGCTGCCCTTTGACCTCGTGGTTCTGAGTCATGCACCACAGCACAGTCAGGTGTTTTCCAGGGAGAGCAGGGACAGAAAAACACTTTGTCATTTCTCAATCCTGTAGCAAATGTCATGAAGTCACCAGTCTTCCTCTGCTCTGTATAAAGCCAGCATTGTCACACACCTCCAGAGATCAACATTTCTAAAATACACCTTGATCTCAGGGTGCCTTGTCAAATGAGACAAGCATTTCAAACAGAGACCAGCTGGGGAAGTTTCTGGTCTCCATTACCAACCCCTGTCACCTAAACTCAACTCTTTGCCCTTGCCCTGTTGCCCCAAGTATTTTCTCACCCCAGTGCCTATTTCCATTCTTATTCTTATTCTTATTCTTATTCTTATTCTTATTCTTATTCTTATTCTTATTCTTATTCTTATTCTTATTCTTATTCTTATTCTTATTCTTATTCTTATTCTTATTCTCATTCTCATTCTCATTCTCATTCTCATTCTCATTCTCATTGATTCCCGCCCCATTATTCCCATTCCCATCCCCAGGTCCCGCCCCCGACCGTGACTCAGCCGCCCACCGGCCTCCCATTGGCCGCTGCCCGCGCATGCGCGGCGGGCGGCGGGGCAGCGGGGCAGGCCATTGGCTGCTGTTGCGGTGACGTCGCGGGGCGGGGCGCGGCGGGAGCGTGACTCAGCACGTGTCTGCGCTGACTCAGCGCCCCGAGCCGATAAAGCCGCGGCGGCCGCGCCCGTCCCGGGGCTCCGCTCTTTGTCGCCGGCCCGTGTGCCATGGAGCTGCCGTGGCTGGGCGAGCACTGCTCCGAGCGCTCCTGCAAACAGCTGGGTAAGTGCGGGCTCGGAGCGAGCCCCGAGCAGCGCCTGCCCGGGCGGACCCGCCACGGAGGGTACGGGAATGCTGCTCTGGTACCCCCTCGGCAGGGCTAGGGGAAGACTGACAGCTGTTCATCCTGTACGTGTTAAATTGTTAAGGAATGGCTTTTCAAGAATAACGTGATTTTTGATACTGGGTTTTGCATTTGTACTTCGGCTCTTAGCTCTTGACTAGTTGCTCACTAAGGTTTCTGCTTACGGGGAGCTCCTGAGGTGCTTGTGGCTTGTGTTTGTCTTATCTGGCTGCAGATAAAAAAGGAAAACTTACCACTCTTGCTCTTTTAGTATTTGTGAAGAATGATCTAATCTCTATAGAGATAATTGGATTGTGGCTCGACAAAAACTGCTTTAGAATTTATCTGTAGTCTTTTGTGAGTACTCTTAGAGTTGTTAGCTTTGTTCCATAAAAATGTTTTCTTTTTTGTTCTTCTCCCAGATTTCCTTCCTCTGAAGTGTGACGCATGTGGGGAAGTGTTCTGTAAAGATCACATCCGTTACGATGACCACAAGTGCAGCTCTGCCTACAAGAAAGTGAGTTCTGTATGACGTGAGTCATAATTCACCCTGCAGATTTGCTAAGTCATTTATCAGGGCTGCTCTGAAACTTCACCTGTGATTTCAATAAAAGTGGATGGGAGAACCTCAAGATGCAATTTAAAGATTCATCTGAATTTCTAATATATAAAAGAATGACATTTCAGAGGTCACACCTGCTGGATTCTAGTTTTTTTCACTTGCAGTGCATCTTCCCAGAGAGGAGTGCTATATATTTCAAGTAATGTGTTGTGGTCTAAAATTTTCTGGGGTCCAAGTCCTGTAAGTTGAAGAACAACAAACATGAAACTACAAAAGAAATAAATAGAACAAGTGGGTCCAAACTTTGATCTCTGGCCTGTACTTGGGCTTTGAAGTATATAAAGGCTGTAATTCCAGAAAAGCCAAAAGGATTTTTAAAGTCAACTTACCAAATACATTGCTACAGTTGGTTTGGCAAAGCATTTCTGTGTGGTTTTTGGATGGGGATTTGCAGTTACTGTTTTGAAGTGTATCTTTAAAAGCATTAGCAAATGGGAACATGAAACATTGAGGAATATATTTCTGTTATCTATGGGTAAGACAAGGGGAAGGACAGAAAATAGGGTTAGATTTGTAATGGTTGGATTTGATTATCTTAAAGGTCTATTTCAGTCTAAACAATTCTTTAATTCTGTGATGCTGATCTGTGCTGTGTGTTCTTAGAATGTGCAGGTGCCAGTGTGTCCCCTCTGTAACACACCTATCCCAGTGCAGAGGGGACAAATCCCAGATATTGTGGTTGGAGCCCACATAGATAAGGACTGCAAATACAACCCAGCACAGCAAAAGCAGAAGGTAAGAAAAGCTGCTGAAGTCTGAGCTGCCTTCCTGTGCCTTCAGCTTGGTCATGGCTCACAGAAAGCCAACCTTGCCAACTCCCTGTCCTCTCTTACTCAGATCTTCACAAACAAGTGCACAAAGCCAGGCTGCAAAAGGAAAGAGATGATGAAGGTGCTTTGTGACCAGTGTGGCAGCAGCTTCTGCATAAAACATCGGCATCCTCTGGACCACGACTGCAGAGGGAGCAGCCAGCCCATCTCCAAGGCAGGGTGAGCTGCACTTGGGGTACTGCAGCTCCAGATGAGGTCCCAGGGCTTGGTGGGGAGCTTGGACAGACAGGGAGTTCTGGAAACTACTGGTCATGTCAATGAAATAGCCATGATTTCCTCTTGTGTCTCAGGCTGAATTTCTGACATGTCAGCCTTAATTTCTGAGCCAAGAGAAAAAGCTTGTCAAATGCTTTCCTGGATTTTCAAGCTTACCTGTGTCAGTCTCTCCTAATTGAGAACAGGCACTGGCCAACTCAAGCACCCTTTGGGGTCTAGGTACACATATTAGAACCTAAAGCTCTGTCCAGAACCTTGAAGTAACCAAGAATAATCAATACCCTGACAAACCAAGTTTGAACTTAATGTTAATAAAAAAATCTGTCTTTTGCAGGCAGACAAACCTTGACTGTTGTGTGCAGTAGGACTGTGAGATTTGTGTGACAGATGCAGATGATTAAACTGGATGGAAGAGTGAAAACACAGAGTGCATGGGTGCTGAGCCTGGTTGTGTTTGTTCGTAGATATGCAGCTCTGATGAGAGCTTCTCATGCCACCTTCAAGTCCCCGGGAGCAATTGGAGTGCCATCTAATGGGAATCGTCAGCACAACAGGTATCAGGAGAAAAGACAAACCGAAACCAGGCTGTGGCAGTGCCACTGTCACACCTCTGAGTGCTCTAGAGCTGGTGGCTGACCTGTGAATGGTGTGGGGAGTGCAGTGGGGGGCTCTGACAGATAAATTTATCTGACAGATAAATCCCTGCTCCTCTATAATGGAGTGATTAAAGAGCCCTCATAGACACAAGCATTGGGACATCACATTGTATCTGCAGGCTGCTCTCCCACCTGCTCAGTCAGAGGTTTGGCCAAGTTCTGGGAAAATGGTGTGTCATCAGAGTGAGGAAAGCACAGCAGCACCTGAACTCAAATAAATGGCCCAAGCCCTTCCCTGGCATGTTGCAGCTCATGTGACTGAAAGTTCCAGCTGTGCAACCCTTACAGTGCATTCTTATCTCTTACAGGTGCAGGTAGTAGAGGCTCTTCACATCTGGATCAAACCTTTCAAATGAAGTTAATATTTTCTCTCTATATAAATTTCTATGCAATTGACTTATTTTTGTATCATAATTATGTATGCATTCAATAAACTGCTACCCTTTCCAAGCCAATGTTATTTGTTCCTATATTTTAAATCATAACTTTAATATTATGAAAAATATTTGCTGTAGGAAGTGAGGTGATGGTGGTAGATTACAGTTGGTATGAAATACAGCTAGATTTGCTTAGGTGATGCCAAGCCTGAATCTCCCAAAATGAAAATGTGAAATACAAGCTACTGTCATACGTCTCAATCCTTTTGGAAGTGTTCTGGCTCTTTATGATAAACAACATCCATGTGAAGCTTCCTCTTGGTTTCTGAATGTCATTGGAAGACTTTTATTTATAAAGCCAAACCATCTTTTTTACAGGTCCCTTTTTCAGGTCCTGTCTGAAGGCTGGTGCTCACACAGGCACGTGCAGTAGAATTCTTCATCATTTATTATCCCTTAGAAATCTAGATTTGCAGGAATGTATTTTGTGGTTTCAGGGAGAAAAGGAAGCCAGAGAAAGTAGCATTAACTGTGTCTTGTGTAATGAGAATAAAGCCAAAATACAGCATTGTTTAGGTAGGCTGCTCTTGCTGTCTTCCTGAAAAGCTTAAACAAGTGAAGTCGTGGCAGATAATGCTCCATCTATTATCCTGATCAGCTCTCTTGGCTCTTTAAAACTGCATGAGCATCCAGCTGCTTAGCTTGAGGCCTGAAATATTACAGCTTGATGAAATGGAAACGTGCTGTTAATGAACAATGCTAATTCCCCAGATGGGATCTAAGTAGACCTCTCATCCAGCTAATTGTGAGAAAAATGCCAGGGCTTTCTGATGGTGTCAGGGGGTCAGGACCTCAATTTCATGTGTCATTGGAGCCATTCCTCTGCTTGCTGGGGCTTCTGGGCTGCAGTGTTGGCTTAGGGCTACCTGGAGGGAAATTGCAGCCCCTCCAATGCCCTGGAGGGGAGGAGAAGCACTGAGCAGAGCAGGGCTGAGCTCCTGACCTGGGAAAAGCCATCTCTGCTGGTACTGTAAGGGATGGGAGCATAAGAGCAGTTAGTGCCTGTGGTTTGTACATCCTTGGGGGTGCTGCAGGCGTGCAAAGATTGTTGTGTCTCTTTTTGAACAGTTTAATCCTTGGGCTGGGAATGCTGCCTGAGGAGGAAATGTGGATTTAGGCCCTTCACAGGGACAGCACATAAACAATCAACACCTTGAGTCACAGGCCTTTCCTAAGAAAAGACAGATCTCATTTCTTCAGAAAAAGTATCTGTGCTATCCCATAGTTATGTTCGACCCAGTGATTTCTCATCCTGGAGAAGATCACAGCTAGCTGGCCAAACTGAACATGTAAAATAGATATGAGTTAGACTGAGCACTCCACATAATCTAAATTTTTGCAGTCCTGCAGCCAAGATTGTGATTTGACGGTATCTGTAATACTGTGTTCAACCACAGGATGTCACAATAGGATATGCAATAACACAACCGATTTTAGGAAGTCTGACATCGGAGCAAAAGCTCAAATTACAGCTTTGGTTTTAGGTACCACCACCCTCTGATCATCCCATGCACCAACACCCTAACTCAGCCCTAGCACATTGCTATATTTTATATACATTTTATGTTTTTTGAGTATAAATTCTAACCAGCACGCATTCCCAAACCATGCCATGCACCCCAGTGGTGCTTTGGGAAGGGAATTCAGGTTCTGACCGTGCTGTGAGGACACGGCCCAGGGGAGACAGGCTGTCCCAGCCCAGCAGGGATGGCTGGGGCAGGATGTGGAAAAGCAGAGGTTGTCCCTTCCCATCAGTGCCTGCAATGTACAGGGATGTGTTTGCCAGCAGAATCTGCTCCCACACCCAGCATCTCAGGGGTGCTGGGCTCCAAGCAAAGGGAGACAACAGCCCTGTCTCAGGTTGTCCTGAAAAATAACGTGTCATCTATGCGTGTGTATGTGGTAAAAATTCTGGCCTTTAAATTACCAAGGGGACTTGGAAAAGTTTGTGCATGGGGTATTTATAGAAAATGAAAACATGGAAACCAATTAGCTTCTTGGAAATTGTCCTCGGAGGTGTTTTCTCCATCTGTCAAAGCACACCCTTGGCCTCTTCCCACGCATTCCACGAGACCCCATCGGGACAGGGGTGTCTCACACTTCAGGATCTTTTAGGATCTGCGGGATGGGAGCTGTTCTCCAGAGAGCCACATCTCAGTGTGCCCGCAGCGGGGGGGTCCCTGCCAAGCCCTGAGGGGTCCCAGCAGGATGCGGGCGGATCCCGGCCAGGACACGGGACGATCCGTGCCAGGCCCCGCTGTGTCCCTGTCAGGATGCGGGCGGATCACAGCCGGGCCCCGGTGTGTCCCTGCCACGATGCGGGCGGATCCCGGCCGGGCCCCGGTGTGTCCCTGTCAGGATGCGGGCGGATCCCGGCCGGGCCCCGGTGCGTCCCTGTCACGATGCGGGCGGATCCCGGCCGGGCCCCGGTGTGCCCCTGTCAGGATGCTGGCGGATCCCAGCCGGGCCCCGCTGTGTCCCTGTCAGGATGCGGGCGGATCCCGGCCGGGCCCCGGTGTGTCCCTGTCAGGATGCGGGCGGATCCCGGCCGGGCCCCGGTGTGTCCCTGTCCCGATGCGGGCGGATCCTGGCCGGGCCCGGCTCGGTGCCGATTCCGGGATTCTCCCGGGCTAAAGGGCGGGGCCACAGGCGGAGCTCGGCGCGGGAAGATGACGTCACCCGCGCCGCCAGGAGCCGGCGGAGCGTTCCGCAGCACACGTGTTCCTGATGAGCACTTTAATTCCGAGCGCTGCTTCCTATTGGCCAGCGGGGTGATTGACAGATCGGCAGCCAACCACATGCCGCCATTCTCCTAGCGCAGCCAATGAAAGGCAGGGGGCGGGCGGCGGCGCCAAGCGTGCGGCTCAGTTGAATGTGCCGGGGCGGCGGCTGTGTGAGGTGCGTGTGGGACGGGCGGGGGGCGCAGCCCCGGGTCCCCTCGGGGTGGCGGCGGCTTCTGCGGGGTTCCCTCTGCCCGCACGGAGCTGCGGGAGGGGCGGGCAGGCAGGCTCGGTCTGGCCTGGGCTGGCCACATGCGCGGCGGTGGCTGAGGGGGCTGCGGTGTGCCCGGTGTGTGTTGGGTTGTGGGGGGGTTTGCGTTGGGATATGAGGAGGGGGGTTTGCATTGGGAAGCGTATCCAGGCTGGGGAGCGGAGCCGGGGCCCTGTGCAGGGCTGGCTGTGGGCTGGGTGCCCTCCCGGGCCGGGCACGGCTCTGCCTCACACGTGCCAGGCCTGGCTCCGCTATCCCGGCGGTGCCGAACCCCTCCTTTGGCACGTTGTGTTGTTTTGATGTGGGCCGTGTGGGTTGTTTTGTATTTCAGTGTATATTACAACGTAAATGTTTGTGATTGAGCGATATTTGCCTGTGTGGTGAAATTGACGCTGAAATTGGCATTGAAAAGTGGCGCTGAAAGTGACAGTCTTGGGGCACCTGGGGAAAGCCGCTTAAGTCAGGCGCTCTGGCAAGAAAAAGTTTGGAGTTACAACTAGACCTGTTTTCAGAGTGTTGTCTGCAACTCCTCGTCATGTTCCCCCCTCATTTCAGTCTAAAATTAAAGATAAAGCTAGTGAGACAATTATTCGAGCATAGCTTTACCCCATTAACCTATAGGAAAACAGAAAAACTTACAGTTTCACCAGAACTAGCGGTTCAAAACTGTTTAGTAATCAAATAGCCTTACATTTTGCACACATTTGCATATTAATGAGATTATTAACAGTCATGTGAATGTATTTTGAGATGATGGGGTGTTATCTGAGGTAGGCAGTTGATCAAACAGTTCACTCTGGTGTGTTCTAGCCTGCACAAAGCACAGCCTAAATTATGGGGAATTCCTACCAGGAATATCATTGAGGCATTTTCCACAACAGGGCCTCAGAGAACAAAAGGTGTGGAGATTCCTACAGGGGATTGGCATTTGAGTTTTACAGTACCCTAACTACAATGTATTCCTAAAGGAATACATGCAAATTTTCCAAAATTAATCCAATTTCAGTGCTGACATACATTTCATAGTTAGGTAGCCACAAAGAATTACCATACTTTTGCCACCTTACTATCTTTTGAGGCCTGTCTTTTTCACAACTTTCTCAAAACCCTCTAGTTTAATAGATTTCAGCACCATACCAGTGTAATTATAGTATAACTGTCTGTATACAAGACTGATATTTAATATTAAAAATAGTTCTAACTGTAGTTTGGTGGTTTCTGTTGCAGAACAGTGTTTTAGAATGCCAAAAATGATCGTGGAAAAAAAAGAAAAGAAGGCAGAAAAAAGAAAAAAGCTGAAGGAAGATGTGGCCCAAAAGGATGAGCTGGAATTGGAAGCCAAACCAAAGAAGAAGAAGAAGCAAAAGCTGCAGGTTTGGCTCTATAATTCATTACAAAGTGGTTTTATTGTTGCTGTAGATTCTGTTCTGAACATGAGTTGGATTCAGTTGCACCGATTCCTTGGATGCAGTATTCCTAGAGTGAAAGCTAAAAGGAAATGGTAAATTAAGTAAAATCTGTGTGCAATCAGAGCAGGCAGAGAGGTGATCTCTGTTTGTTTTGGGTGTTTCTGTGAAAAACAGAGGATGGATGTGGGTGAAAGGTGAACCAAGTGAGGAGCTGTCATATGGCAATCTCGGTGCAGCTTCAGCCTTCATGTGATCCTGAGTGCCTGGGAAAACATGAAAGATGTTTTCTTGGAAGTTCTCCTGGTTTTTGGACAGAATGTCAAGTGCCCAGAAGGTGTCAGCAGTCTCTTTGTATTCCTGAATGTTTTATGAATTATTTTATGAGAGTAAAATTAGCAATCTCAGTATGTTACTTAAGTAAGAACTTGGAATTGGAAGGGTTTTATTGAGGGTTGCTGTTGTTTTATTGTTGTAGTTTGTTTGGTTTGGTTTTTTAAGTGGTGGAAATCATGCATATTTCAAGGACAATTCAGTTCTGATATTCTTAGTGATTACTGTGGAATGAGGATCAAGGAACTGTAAAGCAATTCAAGAAGTAGAGAGGGAAAGCAGGTTTTTTTCCTCAGGAGTTCTTGAAGATCACCTCAAGAAGCCATGGTCTTAATTCTCTTATGTTTCCTGGCCTACCATAAAATATATGTGAAAGCTGCTTATTTCTTCCTTTATCATGGTGTGTGTAGCTCAATGGAGCTCATATAGCTAAAAATTAGTACTTATTTTATTTCAGCTCATTGGCAAGAACATATTTGAAGATCCTTTGCATTCATAAGTGTCTCTAAGTATTGCATTTAGAGTTTGGGAAATTTAATAGAAAAAAAAGCATTCTATTGGCAGAAGCTATTCAGAGGTCTGTACAGTTTTGAACTCAGCAGAAATGTTCCTAAGTAAGTAAAAAATACATCTTTGTCAAAGCAAAAATAGGAAATTTTGTCTTCATAGCTTCACAAGAGAGAATGTTTCTCTTTTCCTTTATATTATAGACTGTGGATTTGCTGTGTTCTAAATGAGTGAAAATAATTTTCCAGGACAAAACAGTGTGAAATTGAAATGTCAAAATGAGAATTTTATTGCCTGTGCCAGTCTATAATTTCATGTAAAACTGCCAAACAGCCAAGGTGAGCTTCAAGTCCTGGCTAGTGGGGCCTTTTTGGACCATCTGATGTCCAGTGTTCAGTTCTCAGAACGCCCAGATGAGTTTTGAGGGCTGTGCAGACTGCAGGACTGTGAAAGAAAGAGCAAAGAGTAAAGGAAAGAGGAATTCTTAATGCTGTTAGGGAGCACCACTAAGCACAACAGTTCTTGGAATCATAAAAGTTGATGCCAGTGGGTGGCTTGAACATGTATATAGTGTGTTTTAGGGAATGCCATAAAAGGTCCATGACAAACCACTTCTTGGCATCAGCTTTATAAACTGTAACTGTTGATAGAGGAAAGTCGAAGTTAATAGAACCCTTCTTTTTTTTTTTTTTTATTTTAGTTTTGAAATAACTGTTGAGAATGAAAAATGTGAGGCAGATCTTAAACAATTTTACTTGAGAAGTGGTTAAAAAAGTTAATTGCTTGGCAGTTTGGTGGTTCCTCAGTGTAAGTACTCCCAGCTTTGTGTGAAATGCTTGGTTAAGGCGCACTGGCATTTTTGCTTTAAAGGGATTTTGGTCATCAAATCTTGTCAGCATGGAAAGTGTAACAGAGAGCAAGGTGAAACTGCTCTGTGGGAACAGGAAGATCACGAGGGGCTCTGGGGCTGTGCTCAGTCAGTGAATGGTTCCAAGTAAGAAATTTGGAGCAAAAGTTAGGCAACTGCTGAGGAGGTTTATTCCGCACCTTTACTTACTTTGATTTCTGTTACTTTAAAATAAGCTGGAATTTTGCTAGATCTACAGGAATTGTGACTCATGGTGCCTGCATTCTGATGAGCTGTGATTGATTTTTAATGCAGTAACTGAATTAAAGGAAACTCTTCCTGGCATTCTGAAAGTAAGGGTGGGAGGGCTCCAGTTTTTCCTAAGGAGTCTCATGTGTGGCAGAAAGAAGTCAGAGGTTTTGGTGGGACAGAAGTTTCACTGGTTCATTAAGTCATGTTTCTGTGATTTACTTTTTTTTTTTTTCAATTCTAGTACAACAAATTTCATCTCCAAAGTGGAAAATACAAATGTCTAATTGATTTTGTTATAGAGCTGGAGGCAGGTTGAGGTGTGTTTTCAGTGTACACTGATCATTCCTTCAAGAAATTTATTTCAAAAATTCTTACCAGCCTTAGACTAAGGCATTTTTCCTTGGAACAGCTTGACCTTTCAGAGTAATCTTGATGTTTTATTGATTTTCATCTACTCAATTTCTTCTGTTTACACTAAATAGCAATAAGCAATTCAAGCCCAATATGAATGTTTTCGTGAGTGATCTTAGAACCACACAGCTGTAAATAAGACATCTCTAGTGGAGCTGAGTTTTAGAGTTTAAATAAGTTTAAAAACTTAATTCAGCCTTTCAGGTTTTTCTGACTGATTCTCCTAATGGTACTGTTCTATTTACCTACTTGAAACAATCACACATATTAAACAGATTTTTTTTTTTAATCACTAGACAGAAGTTTTACATTTTTAATAATGACATTTATAGTTTGCTAACACACTTATATGAATGTTATCTTATATGCTAACATATGTTGATGAAATGGAAATGTGCTGTTAATGAACAATGCTAATTCCCCAGATGGGATCTAAGCAGACCTCTATCAGAGTGTTTAAGTTGTTCCTTTCACACTGTAACATGGGTATGATGAAAAGAGATTTAAAATGTGCTATCTAGACTGGTGTTTGAAGTTGGCTATTGGCTTCGTAGGTAACAACTGCCTGATGGATCTTTTTTGAAAAGTTGGTTTTGTTTCAGTTCTCTGGAAAAAAATTTAAGAAGATTGCCATATTGATAATGTGTCATCCTAAAATAACAGAACCCTTGGAAGTGTTTCTTTGCAATTACCCCTGTTTTGCTTCTGATTGTGGATTTCTCCCGACTTATATCTGCCCCAATGGCACAAAGCTTTCTGGAGCAGCAGTCCTGCCAGGTGCAGCTGTGTAGGTAGGGAACGACGAGTGGCAGCTTTGTTTCCCTGGGCTGTTTGAGTTCTGCCCAGAGTGAGTTCCCACTGTGTCAAAGGATTTGTCATTTACGGGCAGCTCTCGTTGCTGCAGTGCTGTTTGCAGAGCTGCTGGCTTTCTGCAGAACAGTAGGGAATTCTTTCAGAACAGAACATCTCTTAGGCAAGATTCAAAATTCGTAATCCATAGAAAACAATATTAATTTCCTGTTCCTTCCCAATTTAGTCTAGTGAATGTTGTAACTTCAGGGAAAATGACGATGACTAAGGGAAGATGGATCTTTATAAATCAAATCCCCTTGTTCATGGTGGAAGGGTACTTTAGGTAATGCTCATACAGCCAGTGGGTGTTTCCTTGTACTTCCTTATCTCCAGCATTGCAAGTGCTTGGAGGAGGAGGAATCAACATTTTCCTCAGATAAAGGCAAGATCAGTGGGAAAGGAATTTAATTTCTGAGATTCCATACAGATACTACAAACAATGGCAAATAAACAAGTAGCTCATAATGTTTCTTTCATCAAAGTGTGCAGGTGCCCAAACAGTAAGATTTGTTTACTAAATGGAAAAAGGCAAAATTTGTAAAGAAAGGGTTTTTCTGTTTGGCTTTCTGGAGGTTATCATAAAGAGTAATATAGAATACTTAAGCTGCAAAGCAAACCACAAAAAAAAAAAAAAAAAAGATTCTTTAAAATCACTGTTTGGTTGGAAAACACTGAAAATTTGTTTAAGTTGTGGAGAAAAACATTTTGGGTATGAGCTTGGTGGAATAACTGGGAATACTACTTTGATGTGATCTCTAATTCTGCTTGTAATCAGGTAACTGGGGTAGTAATTTGAATGTTTAATGAATGCAACCCAGACATTGGTGCACACTGATCCAGCAGATACTGTAAAGCTATCATCAGACAGTGTATTTATTTGTTTGACAACCCACTAATTCATCCCAAAGCCTGTTCTTGAAATAATGAGTTGTGGATGATTTGCAAACAAACTCAGTAATCCTTTATTGTTCCCCTAATTTATTTTTCTAATTAAAGGGAAGCTTATCTTGTAGCCATCAAAATAACTTGGTTTATATTTTCCCATCCTAAAAAAATGCCGTGAAGTTAACAACTTAGTGTGATGTTGCAGGATTTTCTTCTGGTTACCAGGCCACCAATATTAACTGTATTTTATATACATTAAAAGTATATTTTGGAAACTGCATTGCAATTCCACTGTCCACTCTTCCTGCACTTCTTTGCTTTTGCTGTACTTGCTTCATCCTCTGTTGTAAGCATTAGTGTTATCTGAGGTTATTGATTTTTGTTCAAGGAATATGTAAAAATCTTTAATATTTAAATTAAATCTTAAATATTAAAATAGTCAAAGAAAAAAAAAAGGAAATAACTTTTCAGAATTTATTTTATTTAGCATAATATCCTAAAATAAAAATCTCATCTCATACTGGATTTTTGGACCAATTTTGAAGTATCTTTAATATGCAAATAGAGTTTTGTCCATGTTATGAAGAGAAGATGACATAATCTTTGATCTTCCCCCATCCCTCCATCTCCCCTGTGCCTTGATGGAAGGATACATCAGCAGAAAGCAGATTCCCAGAGATCAAGGGGGAATGGGAGCTGTTTCTCAAAGTGGCCAAGTTAAATGGCAGGATGGATGTTATTGTGCTGGGTTTTGTCAGTCTGTAATTAAAATATTGGGCCTATTTCTCTTTGCTTTGGGCTACCTTTCAGTTGAATGTTTATTTTTGGGTTATTTGTTTGGGGTTTTTTTACTTGCATAAAGAGACAAGCTTGCTGGCCCACTGGCTCTCAGTGCCTCTCTGTATGGTGGCCTTCTGAGATTTATAGGAAATAATTACAAAGCTCTAAATCCATGTGGCAGTTATGGCTTACTCTGTGACATCTTGTTTGGTTTATCTGCTTTCTTATCTATGCAATATTTCTCAAATTAGGAAAATTTAAAAAAAAACAACTGACCACAAAACAACAAACTTTGAGGGCAGCTGGTTATGGGACTGAAACATTTGTTTCCTGCTAGCACTTCTTCATCTGAATATTGATAGAGTTGCTTCCAATTATTTTATTAAATTAACCATACATTTATTTATTTTAAAAAAGGGGGTAAATTTAATTGTGGCACCCATGTAGTGTTTATAGAGAAAAGTAGGCCTTCTGTAAACAGACATGTCTAAGAAGGTATAGAATTGTGTCTGAAATATGGATATGCATAGATTAGGCTGAATAATTTTACATTCCTTTGAAAATTATTTTTGTAATGGTACGAATAGATTTCCCAGGAAAGAGTATTCACAGCTGGGAAAACAGTTGCTACTTTGAAGATGGTTTTCCCAGGCGAAAGGCTCACGTCCCCAACTGTGTTTGGTATAAACAATATGTGGTGTATTTCTTACTTGTGTTTGGAGGAATTGTGCATTCTTCATTGCATATTAGCCAACAAGAGTTTCATGCTAATTCTGGGTATTTGCCTTAATCTGTCTCCATTCAAAGTTAATTCCCTACTTTTATTAATAAAGCCAGGGTATTAAATTGATGGGGAGTTTGGTGGTGAAACAGAACTGTCCCTTCTTTGCTGCTAAGAGGGGAAATTCTTCCTTCTCTGCTTGGAGCACGTACTTGCTGTTTCCTCTCAGCCCTCATTCTTTGCTTGCTGGTGAGACCTTCCTTGCTGGCTCTTGTTGGATTTCCAGTATAAATCCTTGCTTTCCTGCCTTAACTGCAAATATCTTAACAAAATTGAAATTCAGGACAGGATCCCACTTGTGGGTTGAATTTCTTGAGTGTTCAGTTGTTGAAGATCTGCTTGACCGTGTCAGCCAGCTCCAGTCCAGTGAGAACACTGTTTTCTTCCCTTTTTCAATGATAATTTTATTCTGGTTCTGTATTGATGACTTCTAGCTCCTCATAGAGAAAGGCATCATCAATGAAAATTGCTGGAAAAGGCCCAAATTGTTGAATATAGAAAACTTGGCACAAAACCTCAAAATACATGTAGCTTTAGTTAAAAAGAAGTCCTGTTAACATGTTTGAATTTGCAAAATGCATTCACTTGGCAAGAAATTAACTTGTGAGCTTGACAGGATGTTTGCTGCATTCTGATACAGGATAAAGAACAGAGAAATGGGCATTCAAAGGCAATTATACTTGACAGGGCTTGAAACTTGGAAGTATGTATAGCATAATGTATTAATGCAGGCCTGATTCTTGTGGGTTTGTTACTTCCTCTTTGTTGCTCTTTGTTTTGTTAATGTTAATTGGCTCAAAAAACATAAAATGGCACAGATTTGGATATTTAAATTGTGCTTATTCTAAAAATCAGCTCAAAAACATAAAATGGCACAGATTTGGATATTTAAATTGTGCTTATTCTAAAAATCAGCTCTTGATGTCCTTGATGAAATGCTGCTGCTTGTTTAAACAATGTGGGAGTCTGGCATAATGATTTTTATAAAATATGACTTTTTGTGTGTTGATGAAATAGATTCAAAAACTTAAAAAACCCCAATGTTTTGGTGCAGATAAAAGGGGGGGTGATGGCTGCTTGTGTAGTATGAATGAGAAATGAGATGTTTTCTCATTCAAAATGCCTTCTGTGTTTAGATGCAGTATTGTGAAGCACATGGAAAATCAGTGTATATTTATGTATGTTAATAAATTACAGCATAGATAAAATGGCTCTTGGGTATTAGATCAAAGCCACACAGATTAATAAATACTTGGAAAATGCTTGTCTGTTACATCCAACAAATAATTAGAACAGAAAATTAATCTTTTGACTTTTAGAACCTGCCTGAAATATTGAGGGTACAAGCATGAAGGTATTTGACAGGGAGACCAGACTGTCTTTGAATGCATTTACCTATTTCTAATTGAATCCCACAGGAGTTCTGTAGGACATCAAACAGAAGATCATCAACCAATGTTTTATTAAATTTCTCAACATTATCTTAATAATTTGGATCTGTAAAGCAGGCTATTGCAAATAGCATCTACATAAGGGCAGACAGCTTTTCCTACCATCTCAGAGTTTGGAAGATGTCAAAGCTGTTCAGAGAATGTACTGAGGGCTTAGAGATGCATTGCTTAAAAAGGAGCAGAGTGGTTATGTAAAGAGAAGAGAAAATCTAAAGTATCTGTGGAAAATACATGCTTTTAGGTACTGTCATTCCATCCTACCTTTACATTGTGGATTGAATCCTAAAGGGGAGTTGTTAATCCTTACCCACTTGAAAAATAACTAATTGGTTACAGAACTGTTGTACTGAACTGTAATACAGAGGTCATTGAAATTGGTCATGGGCTTTTTGTGAAATTAGGAGCTCTCATGCACCTCACTAGCTGATTATTTTTTCCAATTACCTTTGGAATAGAAAGTTTTTCCTATTTTATTATGAAAATCCCATGTTCTGTGGCTTTCAAGCTTTTACTTCAAAGACATCTTTTAATAAACTCGTGAAGTAGGGTTTTTTTAAATTGTAAAATTTACCATCCTTTGCTTAAACTATGGTTGTCTTCTCTACATTTGTCTAGATTAAGTCATGTTCTAGTTTGATCTTAGAATAGGAGCAGCCAACTGTCCTGGTCAGATGGGTTTTGGAATAAAATCTCTGGCCAAGATCCAGAAAGTCTCACACAGTGAGAGTCAAGAAGAGCACAAATCAGCAGGGTCAGTTTTCCATGGGTCCTCATGCACTCCTTGTTTTGGGCTGAGGATGCTCAATGGATATTTGGGTTATGTGTCAGTTCCAGCAGCACCTCTGCCAGCAGGGCTGGGCTTCTGATCCCACAACACCCAACAGTGTCACCCATCAGCAGGCAGCTTTAATTAGCATAAGAAAATAACATGTCACGTTTCTCACTCTACTAGAGAATGAGCTTGTAATACCAGAAGTAATTATTCTGACTTTGGAAGCCAAGCAAGTTTATAAATTAAGTTCCCCCACACATCACTGTCTGTGTCTTCTTCCCACCTCGACACTCAGTTGTCAGGTGGATATTTGGAATACTATCAGTTGTTTCAGTGAGCTGTTTCCTTGCTTTGCTTCTCAGTTTGCTGTCTGCACTTTACTCTGCAACACAAGAGTTAAAAGGTTTCTGTAGTCAGGTACAGGCTATTTCTCTTTTGTAGTTCTGAATGGAGAGAGAATGAAAGGAAGAAAATCTTATTTGCCATTATATTACAGTTTCTATTGAGGGAATGTCTGGGAAAGGAAGTATTTCTGCTGCTGAGGCAGAAAACAAATCTATCTCCAGCACTATAAGGCAATTCTGCCACTGAGTTCTTTCTGTAAAAATCGCCTTAACTCCAATTCTAAGGATAGTTTAACAATATCCTAATAATTTTCCTGTTTCTCTGCTATGTCTTTTTATCTCCCTATGGTTTTTTAAAGTCCTTCCAGAAAACACACTGAATGCAATTTGAAAAGGTCTTAAACCTCTTCAGTGGTTTTGCTTGCAGGTCAAGTGAACTGGGACTTGTAAGCAAAGCTGCTGCTTTGGAAAGGCTCACCCTGCTGCATTAAATATTTATTTTAAGAAGATAGGGTTTTACTTTTTGGTGGTGAACAACTCAGTAGGTTAGTAGGTTCTTCTAAACTCAAAGTTTAGAACTTTGAAATTTCTTGTATATACCAGTAGCAGACTGTTTGAACAATGTGAGAAAACAGGTTGGAAACTTAAAAATGGTTTTTATTGTGGAGGTTGAACAGTTTCAAAAGCCATCCTAAGCGTGCATGTGACTGTGTGAGACTCAGACAATCATCTTTATATTTGGTAGTGGTATTTAGTGGACTTCTGTAAAAGAAATGAAGTAGCATGTAAGAAAAGGAGTTGAAAGTAGAGCTGATCCTGCCCAGTCTGCAGAGGGCATTGCTCCTGTGTTGGCACCTTGGGTGGCTCAATATGCAGCTGTTTATTCTTAGCTCCTGCCTGTGTCATGCTGCTGTGTGATGGAAGTCCAAAAGGAAGCCCAGACCCAAGGGTTAAAAGTTTATTGTAATAAAAGTCACTGTGGAATAAATAGTTTGGACAATACTGTTGAAGAAAGAACACCTAAATTATAAATATAATTTATATTCAGATTTTCATATCTGGTGTCTCTGAAACAGCACAGGGCATGTACCACAACCTCCCTGACAGCAGAGCTTAAGGGTATAGGGGAAAGGTGCTCTGTGTGCATGTCTTAAAAATGACTTGTTCCCCATCACATGTTGTTCCTGTTTTACCATAAAAAAGAACAAATAAACAATTAATTTGACCCCATGCTCTTCTGTGATGAAAACTTTCAATGTTTGTCTGATGGTTGAATGGGAAAGGTAGGACTCAGGGTGAAAGGGAAGGATAGATACTGTCCCTTAAATTCAAATCAAGCCTTATCTTCGTTGTTTTCAATCAAAATCAAATTAATTCATTGCTTCACCTTCATAAGTAGCTATTAAAATTCAAACCTGTTTCTTCATACACTCACTTGTTTTTAGTTATGCAGAAACAAGTTCCAATGGAATTAATGATAATCAGGGTTGAACTTGACATGCTTTTACTTACGGTAAACCACTCTTTAACACATTTTTTATGTGACAATCCTAACCATTTAAAATTGTCCAGACAACCTTTTCCCTTTTGCAGCCTTAATAAACAGCTGAGAGAATACAGCAAAATCCTTACACGGGAAAAAATTCAGTTATACTCTAACACAACTTGATGGCTGGAAAAAAGATTAGAGCCTGCACTGTACAGGCAGTGAATTTTATTTGAAACAGATACTTAGTCTGAAATTCTACGGGCATTTTCTTGTAAAACTTTGTGCTCAATTTTTTTCAATGTTTGAAGGAAAAGGTGACTTTTGTTGCATCCTGCCCATCTTATGTCAAAGCCTTGCACAGAATCTGGGATCGCCTGACTCATTGATTCAAATTCTCTGTCACATGCCCTCCCATGCTGTAATGCTCTTCATAAATGAATCAAGCTTTATCTTTAGACTGACAGTCTTTGAATTTTTAAGCGGTGGATGTTGTGTCTGCACAGTTGGTATTTAGTGTATCTCCCAAAACTGTCAAAAGAATGCAAAGTTACAGCATCTCCTTAACATGTTAAAGAGGTCTCACATAATTCTTTTTTTCTCATATCTTTTTACACAGCTAAGGGAAGCTTTCAGTTGCATCAGGTCCAGACTGGTACTAGTTTGTGCTGTTTGCATTTATTTTGTTTCTAGATATTCAGTTATACCCTGTGCATTCAAGGCAGTCTTGTGCTAAAGTATTATTTTCAAAAGCAGTTAATGGTTTCAGGGATTTTTTGATTATTCCCTCTCTCCTCTTTTCTGTGAGCTTTTCCTAATACTAGACTTTTCATGTCTGGAAACTTTATGTAGAGTATTACAGCAAAGATTGTAAACAACTGTGATAAACAGGTTTTTAAATCTCATAGTTGTCATCAGTCCAGTGTTTTAGAAAGGCATATGGAATCTTTTCCTTCAACTTAGCAATGAAACAATTTGTGAGAGACCAGAGGTAAAAAAGTGAAGGAATTGTATAAAAATTCTTGCTCCTATTCCCTTTTTCCTCTACACTCTAGAAAAGGTTTTATTTACTTATGTTCTGTGATTATGTTCTTTGAAATTAAAAAAAAATGGCACATCAAGCTGAGATCCTTTTGGTGCATGGATAAGCCATATCAGCGAGTTATTGGAAGATGCTGGCTTGCAGAAAACATGTTGTGTACATAAACACATGGAAGTTGTATAACATTTCTGTAAATATTACTTTGTACAGAGTTACTGTTTAAAAAAAAAAAAGCTTTGGGAATAAGTGTGCAGTTTTTTCAGCTGGGAGAGTGCTTTGCATTTAAAGTAAGAAGTATGTTTAAATTTAGTAATTTCAGGCACAGTTCATAAGCCTGTTCCAAAATATCAGCAGTAGGGAACCCATCAGGTACTTGAGGTTTGTAATTTGGTTTTAAACATGCAATAGGTTGTTTCAGGTTGAGTAAACGGTGTTTTCTTAATGCTGTGGTAATCTGGTCTTTCCTAAATTTCACTGTATATTACTGAATAAGATCACTTAGAAACAAACTACTTTGGAGGATGCATGAGCAGGCATTTGCTATTGCTGTTTGTTTATTATTATAAGCTTCTGCACAAAAACTTTCTTGAGTTGTGTTCTGCAGGGGTAGCAGAAAGGCTTCTACCATAGACTTGTATTGGAAGGAGGCAGGAGGAGAAAGGATCTTATTCCTAAAAAACCAAAATAATCAACACCTGCAATTGGGAAAGTGTATTCCTGCCACCCCAAATAAGTTTTTTTATTCGTGACAAGTGTCACAATTGCACAAACCTAATACATCTGTAAGCTCAAGATGTGTCTGTCTTCTCAGAATTGCATTGCCAAAACAATTATCCCTTCCTTCAGCTGGGTGTTGTCTGAAATAGCCATCTTTACTGGTGTGGTTAATGTCTATTGGCAGTCCACAGGACCTGAGTAATTGTGGCTAAAAGTACTGAGGAAAAAGGGTGTGTGTGATGCAGCACAATGGTGGGAGATAACTTACTGTATTTTAGCAACTTGTTCTCTGCTTGCATCTGTCTTGAGAGGAGATTTGCTTGGTGTTGTGCAGAGAGGATGGAACTAAACACGTTTTTCATTAGACTGTGATTAGCAATCACTTGGAAACAATCTGCAGTTGCCTCAGACTCCACAGTGCTGCTCCTGTTGGAGCTGCAGGAATATCCAGCTATCTATTTCAAATTCAGCCATCATCGTCTTGTGGCCTTTCTGTTTATAGGTCAAGTCTTCTGTGGCCAAAGCTTCCACTAAGAAGCTCAAGATATTTCATGAGAAATATGAATGGAATCATCATTTTCACTGTTTTCTTTATTGCTTTAGTAGCTTTAGTCATTGTTTTAAAGGTCTACATTTAAAATCCTTTAAAATCTGTTACTGTGCTAATTAATTAATGTATGACATTTGAAAATAGGATAGAACATCTTATTCTGCTGAGTTCTGGTGCTTCAGTCAATAAGCACAGAAGTGAAATGAGTTTGTTCACTTAAGAGATGCAGCAAGTGATATTTTAATGATCTTGCACACTAATCTCTAGGAACTTTATAGCTTCCTCTGAACAAGTCCAGGAGTAACCTGTGCTAAACATCAATCAGATTTACAACCCAATTATTTGCTAGAAGAAAAGAAACACTATTGTTTTCCAGTAAGTGGTGCTATCATTTGTTTGCTTAGTATAATTAATCTTCAAATGATCAAAGCGTCTAAAATGTATCTTACAATTTTGAAAGGCTGGGTTTCTGAAAGTGGGATGGGTGTGCTTGCAGTTCAAATCTGATAATCACACTCTCCATTACATATGGTCTTCCTTCCTAAAAATGGAGATTTCTGTCACTCTCACAAGCAATATCTACACAATATCTACAGTATCTTTTGCAGAAAGTGACGCTTCCTTAAAAATCACAGCATTTTGTTCTGGAATGTGAAGAGATTTTGTGCAATGTGCACTCAGATCTGAAGGCAGGTGTGAATGTACACGATGTTGGCGTACTTTTGACAAAAAGGCCAATTATGTTTGTTCTGAGAGAGATCATTGGGGTCAATCCTTAAAAGACAGAATGAAGCACTACATTTTGCTTCTGTGAAGATCTTTGAGATGAGCACTACAGTTACAGATGATTTTGGTTTTGATCAAGTACTGATGTAAACAGTAGATTACATTTAGAAGACAAAAACTCATCACTGTGCTTGATTATATTAAGATCAAAAACTTAATCATGGAAGACATGCTGGAATACAGTGACGATAGTACCATGTACTTCTTGTAAGCAAAGTAATTCATCTTAACATGTTTGGGTGAAAAAAAAATCAATGTTTTCTGCATCTCCACATCAATATGTTGTAATGATTTTTCCTCACTGTTACGGCAGCTTCATTATTTCAGTGGAAGTACCTTATATACACCAGCAAAGTATCATCTCTGATAATCAGATTACATCTAGAGTCTTCCTAAGTTGATAAAATTTTCTCTTATATTGTCATTTATATATGTATAATACAAAATAAAGCTTCTTCAGTGCTCAGCTTTTAATAATCCTGTTCATAATTAAATATAACTCTGACTAAAACATATTCTTCTACATTAAAGTCTTGTCATAAAAACATTTTGAATATAAACCTTCAATACTCAATAGAGCGATACAATATATATATACACACACACACACAAATGCACTTTTTTTCTGTTAGTAGCAAGCATTTTGTTCACTATTTGCACAACTTCACAGTCATATGTTCTTTACAATGCCACTAAATCAGACTTCTGATTGCTCATTACTGTCAGGAATGACAGACGTTAGGGCAGCCTGACAGAAGCGATGCAATGTTGACATTTTTGTTTTCTGTTCAATGTACAGTCGCAGTTTGTCTCTGAAGGTTTCCCCCAGAAAGCTGTAAATTAAGGGGTTCAAGCAGCTATTAGAAAAAGCTGCTAGGTTCACAATATGTCCTGTTAAAGGATAATCATGCCTGAAGGATGGGCTGTTTGAGGAGACGGGCTCGCTTTTCCTCTGGAGAAGTTGGACGCTAATGAAGACGTTTTCAGGGAGCCAGCAGATAAAGAAAACCAGGACAACAACAAAAATCATGCGCAGAGCCTTCTGTCGCCGCAGCCGGAGACTCCTGTGCTTGTGTGCTTTTATAAGGACTCGAACAATTAATGAGTAACAAAGACCGATGATCACAAAGGGGATAATAAACCCCAGGGTTATCTCTAGCCACTGGATTTCTTTTACATCTGCAAAACAGAAATAGACCTCTCCGGTGTGCTGTAAGTGCACGGCTGTAAATGGGACTAGAGCTGCCGAAATGGATGCCATCCATATGAGCCCACAGCTCAGTCTAGCGTGCTGCATAGTGCGAAATAAGTTGGATCTCATTACTTTGGCCAGGGCTAGGTATCTGTCAAAACTCATCCATGTCAGAAAGAAAATGCTGCTATACATGTTGATCTGAAGGAACAAAGACATAAAGGTACAGATGATGGTGATATCGTAATATTTTTCATCAAGATTAAACACCTCAATGAGAGAATCGGCCACTAGAATGAGATCAGCCACTGCCAGGTTGATGAAGTAAAGGTCTGGGATTGTCATTTTTTCCCGAAAGCTAATGTTGACAACCAGTATCAGAATGTTTCCCACAAAACCGATAGGAAAAAGGAATATTGTGTAAAGACATGATAAGAAAAGGCCAATAACATATTGTTGGTGTTCTGATTTATCGGCTAATCTAGAGGATATGCTTTCGTTACACAAATGGGATCCATTCAGGTTAAAAGTTGTGCTGTTACATATAACAGGTGATACTGAGGCAGAATAAGTTTCCATGGTTAAAATATCTGCAGAAAAGATGTTAGTAATCACAGTTTAATGGCAATACCAAAAAAATCAGATTTTTGGTTGGTTTCAACTGAATTCTTAGTAAGCATTTTTGGTTGGAATTGAAAAAGGTACAGACTTTTGTATAGGAAATTAAAATACTTTAAAAGTCAAATTAATTAGACTTAAAACTGACTGAAATATACTACAAATAGTGAATATCTTAATTTGTTTTACAGGATGCTATATACATTTTAAATGAGAGAATTTGCAGTTCCTGTATGCCTTAAGATCATGTAGGAATCTTTTTACCATGGTGGTACTTGGATCTCTTTAATAAAAGCTTTTCAGCAGCAGTGTTCCTTCATGCAAGTTGGAAGGCAGTGGAATTCTAGCTCCATTTGTTTTCTTTTAATAATCAATGAACATCCTTGGACCTGCAATTTGCAAATGGAAAACGATTAATCTCATATTCCAGCACTGTTCCATGTGCCATTAGCTTCTGCTAACTTCAATCACAGCCGAGGTTGTGGAAAACATCATGTTCTAATATGCATGCAAAGGTTCACTTAAAAGAATTTAAATTTGTTCTAGATCAAAATACCATCATGAGGGCAAGTCTGTTAAAATTATGTGTGCCCGTCAGGGTTTCAGTATTAAAAAAATGAAGAAATACAGAGAAATCCAATGAGTGACTTTAACCTAATATAGGAAAACTGTATTTTTAAATATATATACATAGATATTTATTTTGTCAGCTTGTAAGAGTAATAAATAGCAGAGTCTGTGGCTGAGAAGGCAACAGAGATGAAAAGCAGTTGGTTCCTGCTGCTTTCAGTGGGAGGGAAAGGCAGATTTTAGAAATGAAGGTAATACAAGCAGCATATTGATTTACACCAACATTATTATACTCAGTTTGTTTTCTGTTGTAATTTATTAACTTTCACTGACTTCCAGGTAGTAATGGAAAATAACCAGTTATCAGATTTGTTTACTTCTAAATGTTGAATGTTATACACTTGAAGCATTGCTAGAAGTTTATTTAAAAAAAGAAAGAGCCAAACAAAAAACACCCCAAACAAATAAAACAGCTAGGCAATTACAAACCAGGTTATTTTGTGCTAAGTTTTAAATCTTTTAAATTGCTTTAATCTGCATCTTACTGTCAAACCATTGACTTTTTTTTTTTTTTACATGAAAATATATATTTTTAAATTGTTTGCTAGTAAAATTCATGCATATTTCCACATTTTGATGACTTAAATCCTGCCAGTGTGCAATCTGGGGGAGGAAAGAGATCACTGGTGGAGTAGGAGGGTTAGAGTAGTTTTAGTCAGAAATACAGCTCTGAGTTTGCTTCAATGTATTCAAGTAATCAGAAATAGCTACAGATACTTAAATAACGATACAGGTTCCAGAGCTTGTTTTTAATAATGAAACAGGTATAAGTTCCCAGTACCTGTTGCTGTGTTTTGAACCATTTTAATCGTGTAAATCTTCATGCAAAAATATCCATATGAAATTGTGCTCATTAGAAGGTTCAGTGTTTGTTTCAAGCAGCTGTGAAGTCAGACATAAACTGTTGTCTTTATGTAACAGCCTTTTATTTGTGAACAAGGCAGTAAAACAGATTTAAATACAATAAATGATAAGTTAACAGCCTGAGCAATTGATTTTAAAAGGTCCGTAGGTGGTCAGATTTTAATTACATCTGAAAGGCTGCCAAAAGCCAAGCAATTAAAAGCATTACAGGTAACTATGTACTGTGAAACACTTTATTTTACCTTAATTCCATTTCTCCCGAGCTGGTTCTCCTGCAGACAGCAGCAGGCTGCTCCTTGCTGGGTGCACACGTAATGGATGTGCCAACTTCCACTGTCCTCTCGGAAAAAAACTTGCTTTTAGGTGTGCAGAGCTGCAGTGGGTGCCACCTGTTGATGATTCAGCAGTAAAAACAAAAATCATATAAAAGTCTTTTTCTGCTTTAAAACTTATGAAATAAAGGAGAGTTTACAAGAGCAAAATGCAGATCTTGCTGCTTGTCCTTGGCAATAAAACAAGCTTTATAGATTCCCAGGGTTGCTCTAATTTGTGTGCAGTTGAAGTGCTGCTGAACAGCCTTATAAGGCTAGAATTAACCCTGTTTCTGCTGGTTTCTTTTCTGCTACAACTACTCAAACATCTTTCTCTTGTATTTGTCAGTTTTATTTTGCCAAATTGCACCCTCCTTTCTGCCTCTGGTGTTATTTTAAGTTTTATAGTCCGTTCAAATCTAGAGCTCAGCTGAACAATAATTAAGAGATTTATTTGCGGATTGCAAGGAAGCATATTTTACGTAGATATAAAGCAATTATTTCTGTTATTTGTGCTGTTTTTTAAAAGCCTCTGGGCAATCTAAAGGGAAATATTGGATTGAAGGCATCAAGCATCTGAGAAGGGTCATTTGCTAAACAGAGAAGATAATTTTCAGTTTTCCTACCTTCATGTCGATCCCATTTTGTCTGTATTTAAATTTTCAGGTGTATGTTGTCATTCTCTTACTTCTTAAAATTGCTCAGCTCAAAATCACATGGAGGAAATAAGCTTACCCTACAGAGAATGAAGAGCCTCAGTTTTGCATGAAACACCAGTGTTGCAGGTGGAGTTTTGCATTTCATCTGCAGGGGGTAAAAAAACCTACTTGACGTTTCAAGTAACACCACCTACTGGTGGCAAACTCTTAGAATGGGAAGAAAGTCAAAGCTTCCTCATCAAAGAGCAATATTTTATTTGTGACAGTTGCTTTCTGTGGTTATGTTGATCTGACACCTGAATGCTCAGTGCTGTGAGTGGCTTTGCTGCAGCATTCTGCTGCTGCTGGAATGAGATGAATGGGATCTCAGCATTTAGGACTTCAAGAAGACAGTGTGACAGTTTCAGAAGTGTGGAGTAAGCAATTAACATGTGATTATAATGAATGTATGGCACCAATTACAGTGGTCAAATATCTTTAGGTTACAAAGGATCTCTCTGCAGGAAAGTGAAGCAGAGATTCTTTATGTGAGTGGCTTTGGAAGCAGAAGCCCTCTGCCTTCATTGAAGCAAATACATTATTTGCTGCTTTTTCTGCAACACCTAGGAATATAGGAACAACAACTGTGCCTAGGAATAGAGGATTTTGGCAGTGCTATTAAAACAGTTTTTAAAGATGTTCTTGCATGATGGCTTTTGGTAAATAGTTTTTGAATCGGTTATTATTTAGATCAAAAGAGTCTTTGCGCAGATTGGTGCTGGTAAAGTTTTTTTGAACAGAAGATTTCCACTGTGTGTGGAACGGAGTGTTTTAATACAGGGTGATAAGGACAGAGCCTAAAGTGTTTTGCTTTGAGATGTGTACAAATATGATTGCACTGTAGGACTGGAATATTGTAAATGTTGGAAAAATCTTGTGATACCAGCTTTGAAGGTCTTAATTTTTTGCTGTCATAAAAGAACAGGATTAAAAAGAGTCTTTATTGTTGATTGTTGATCATGTGGTTTTGCTGTACTTAGTTCTGTCCTTCAGAGCTGCCACTGATCTTGCAAGGGCCTGAAGGATTTTTTACTTTTCTTCATGTGTAATGTTCACTTCTGGTTGTCCGTTGTTTGTTATTATGGGGGCTTGGATTTGATAATCAGCTGGTCTGTCTGTCCTTGCTTGTCTAGCTGTGAAGATCAGCTGATTTACTACTAAAATACATAATTCTGAATGATAATTTTCTTGTTTGAATTCATGGTGAGAAATATGTCACTTTGCCGTACTTCCAGAGCTATGAGGAAATTCAAACGACCTATGAAGTACTGTTTTCTGTGCTGTGAAGAACTGTGCAGCATGAGAGATCATATTTAGTATTATAGTAATTTTGTATATTATTATATTGTAATTAATGAGTTCTGGATTTCTCTAAATATTTTGTGAGATGATTGTGCGAATCCTCGGAATCCTGTTTCCTAAAACAGATCCCAACATTTTCAGGCCCTTGTTTATGCAGTCAAATTATTATTATTGATTAATCTATCTTAATCTCAGTGTTTGTAATTTCCATATTCCATAAAATACTTGAAAATATAGCAGCTGCTGAACATTGTACTTTTGCTCTTTCCCTGTCAGTATTCCCCAGGACTTTACAGTGACTGCCTTAATGATCCATGGTCACAGCTGTGACAGCGTTGAGTCTTAAAGCTTCACCTGTCTTACCTTCCTGTGATTGTTGCTGAGAAAATCTGTGAAAGCAACTGGTGCAGTAGCATTTGTATAATGTCAGAGCTCAGTAATCCAGCATTTAGAATTTTCCTGGTTTGTTTTTAGGTAGCAGTCAATGTGTAAAGCTCTGTAAATGTCTCAGTAAACATGTCTAACACCAGAGAGCCTTTCAGAAACACTGGTGCAGTTGTGATGTACTTAAGTGCACCAAGAGGCTGAATCTGGGGTATAATAGAAGATCCTCTGTGTAATTTAGCAGACTTCAACATATGTGCCTGTTACTGTGCTGCTAAAGGTGGCAGCTGAGGAGAAGGAAAGTGGGAGGTGTGAGCATGGGAGACAGCAGCACTGAGAGATCTGGTGCATCCCAGCTCTTGTGCCAGCACTCTGTGGCAGCCTCTCCAGCTGGATAAACCCTCTGAGATGGAAGAGACTCTTGGATTCTGTCAGAAGTGTGGAAGTGTTTTGGGTATGAAGCTGTTGAGTCCTGGAGGAATTAGATCAGGGCAAGGGTATAGAAAGCTGGAAAGTAAGGCACTGTATTGCATGGAACGGGAAGGAAGCAGAAATTAAAATTGTATTGGAATGCTTGCACTGTAATAAAACCATTTGCAAAAGAAATAAAATCTGTGATTCTCCAGAAGAGAATCTCTTCTGGAACTATCTCTAGAGGAAATACAGGTGTTGGGTTCATGAGGTTTTCCAGGTAGACTGATGTCCATATCCTCTCTCACCTTTTTCAACCACTGAATGAAATCAGCATCCATTACCCTGCTCTAGAGCACCCTCATACTTTATCCTGTCCAGCCTCAGTAGCAAATAATCTTTCTTGCAAATAATTAAACTTAGTTTGAGCTGGAATTTGTCTCTGTGCCTTCAGAAAAGCTTGGATGGAGTGTATTTTGTGTATTTAGGCTTTCCAGTCGCCAGTAATTCTGAGAATGCATTTTTCTTACTAAAAATAATTTTTTAAAGTTCAGCCTTTTCCTTTTGCAGGGACTACACCCATTCAAACCCATTCAAACTATTCTGGTAAAACCTTTTTATTTTTCTTAGAGCATATATTGCAAAACTCTTAAGGGATAATCTAAAAATTCCACTAAATGGGGCCACAAAATGTTGTCTAGTGAAAGATCACAGAATCCTGGGATGGTTTGGGCTGAAAAGGATCTTGAAGATCATCTAGATCCAAGCCCTCTGCCATGAGCAGGGACATCTTCCACTAAACCAGAGTGCTCAGAGCCCCATCATAGGACTTCAGGCTTTATTCAAATGCTATTTTAAAAGGTTTTTTGCAAAACATCAGTGGTTTTTATTTTAGTGGCCAAGTGTGGCAGTCCTTTGCTGGACACTTTGTACCATGGAAGTGAAGTGCATTCTTTCATTCTATCCATTAGTGAATTTATCTGTGGTGCAACATATATGGTGGACATATTATATAGAGTACTTACTTTGGCGGAATTGCTTGAGTTTTCTGCAGCTACCTCCAAATCAAGATAAATAATACTGGTGCCCTTTCAGTGTCTGTAAGTTTAATGTTAGAATGTAACTAAGGGCAGGCTTAGAAATTTGTGTAGGGATGGAGCAGCTCGAGTTGTGATTCAAGTGCGCACATTCAGTCTGTGGCTCAAATGTCGTTTGCAATGGGATCAGATCAAGTTTGAGCCAGCTGGTTCAGTAATGAGGAGTCCTGAGTTCTTTTCCAAAACATGTTACCAACTCAGAAATTCAAGATTTAATTTCAGCAGCCTGATAATTTCTCTTTGTCTACTGAACAGTGTTTTTTTTCAAATGAAGACTAAAGTCGTGGAAAGATACAAATATTACCAAGACAGAAGTAAAATATTCTCCTTTGAACTTTCCAGTATATCCCTTCAGTTAATTTTGACAGCCTGCCTATAAAAATATATGCTGTGTTTCTTCTGGAACATTCTGTTCACAACTGGGTGAAGCCTGGGAGAAGTGAGGGTTCAACCAAACTGCTGCTTGCATAAGAGGAAAAAATCTCAGCATGGAGATTTTATTTTGTTCTGAAAAATATTCTTTTGATTATTAATTATTTTAAAAATATTACTTTTAATCTTAGCTAAAGCTGCTCTTTTCTCCCTCATATCAGACTGTATTAATAGGATTTTGGGAAACTGCTTGTGTTCCTTCCCTGTTGCACATAGGGGTGTTTGCTTTCATATTCTAGCTTGATGCAAATAGATTTTCTTTAGGACCACATGTTCATTGCCCTAAACTTTAATGTAAGCTCTGACTTTATCAAGAATAATTCTGTGAAAACATTTCTGTATTGCTGAAATTTATGCTCTGAACTATTTGAGTTACAGTTTTGCATTTTTCAACCTCTTCCCTCATGTTTACCTTTGTTTTCTCATACTCAGTTGCAAAGTCTTTTCACTGTACAGAGAGATTTCTTCATGGCAATGTAACCAGCCATGCAGAAAATACTCAGGTTTGTTCCACGTGGACAGGGAGGAGATCAGAGTACACACACTCACATTTCACAGATGGCAGCCAGGGGCTTTCCCCAGGAGTGCTCACAGACTCACACACAGTTGTTCATTCTGAGAGTGAGCCAAGGTGTGCTCACTCTCAGATCCTACATCTGACAGTGGGTCCCTGCAGGTTTTTTTGTCTGTGGCACTTGGGTATGGCTCTGCTCTAGCTGTGTGTCCTGCTGAGAGCATCATGAAGCCCCTGTGTGCCCTGCTCAACCCCGTGGCTCCTCACAGGTGTGTTACTGGCATTCACTCACATCACTTTCCAGGACCCAGCCAGCTTTTACTGACTCAATTTTCTTTTAGGCACCTTTCAAAGTAACTCAGAAACAACACAATATTTATTCTTTTATCCTTAAATATAAAATATATGGAAGCTGTAAGTAAAGTAGAATAATTTTCACACAATTCCCATACTACAAAATATCCTCCTCATCCACAGTGCAGCTGAACCTCTGACTTTCTGAGCTGGGATAAACAGCTTGCATCTTGTGACATATTCTTTAACTCAGTCTGTCAGCTTTTTCAGTGATGTACAGCTCCTACAACTCATCTCTTCAGACATCTTTCTGCAAGGCTGATCTTTGGTCTGTGTTGTTTAATCTCCCTCTTCTCAGGTGCAAAACAAAACCTCTGATGCCATCTGAGAATTCCTTTCACAAGTATGAAATTGGCTCCTCAAAGAGATGATTCTTATCTACCTACTTCCTTTCTGACCACGTTCTATAATGATCTGTTTATATATAGAGTTCTTTAATTATCCATCTGTTCATGCTGGCAGCAGAACAAAATTGAACAGGCTGACACAATGTAATGCAGACATTTTACCAGCTTGTGGAAATGTTGGTCCTTACAGTCATAGTGGGATTACATATTGCCCTTTATTTGCATGTGGTACAGTCATGGTCCATACCTGTCAGGATTTGGATGTCCCAGACTAGATCCATATCTCTAGATAATTGATCTGTATTCTGCATGACTATTATTCTTCCATTTCTGCACTTGGCTGTTGGCTTGTGGAAGATGTTCATCCTGATCAGTCAGTTCCTGCTGTTCTCTCTTAGGCAGCCCATGCTGATTTACACCAGCTCCCCACACAAATCAGGAAGATCTTTCAAAGGATATAACTGCAAAAAACCCCTCTCAGTTCCATTAGCACCTGGGTTTCATACAAAGGCACAGATTTAAGCATCAGTGTTTTTGTAACTTTGCCATCTGAGTCTACGTCATTATCCAAGTTTTAGTACAATTCTGTGCTTTTCCTGTTTCCGTTCTTTCCACTTTTTTAACAGAAGATGAAGCCGAAGCCAAATGCCTAAGGTGGCTCCTGGCCAGATTTGGTGGCAGTAATAGTGTGCTCAAAGCAAGCATTTACAGCTTTGCACCTACATCTCAGCCTGCATCAGCTAGTGATCCTGCAGGGCTTCATCCAAACTCCTGCACCACAGCTGTTTTATTCTAATTCAGATTTTTCCCTCTTTTTGCACCGTTTACCCATCAACTGTCATTTAAATGTACAATGCTTGTCTTTAGCAGAGCCTGGATTCCATTTAGGAACTGGGGCTTGGATTTTGTTTGCCCTCTTAAAAATACACCTCAGTTCTACTGTTCTGAGCTGGCTTTTCTCTGTTTCTCAGTTAGTGTATTACTGAAAATGTGGCTTCCAATGACTGTACTTCTGAATGAACTCGTCAGGAATGGCTTAAATCAATCATTGCTGTAAGTCTAAATGCAAAGTAGAAGCTGAGAGTACATTAACAAAAAGCTTTCATTCTTGCACAAAGTTTTAATTAGCCATCCTATTGATCTTTCCAGTTCAGTGCCTCACAAAGGACCCAAAGCTTTCCTTTATGGACCCGTGTTTCCGTTAATTTGATTTCTTTCTTTTTTTTTTTTTTGGCACAGGAATTCAGACAAAAACTTTGCTGCTGCTGCCACTAGAATTACATATACCAGTGTTATAGAAATAAGTAGTTTGAAGGGTAAGAAGTCAAAGGAGGAAGCACACCTGAGAAAATGCTCTGACTACAGATTTTGACCTTTGTTCAAAGTTGCTTCCTGCTACATTTTTGTTTGCAGCTCTGCTAGGGCACTGATATTGCAGAAGCACAGTTCTATGGCAACAGTGCTCATCTTTCCACCTGACTTTGAAGCAAGGGCTTGCAGAGAAGTAGATTATTTAAATATACATGTATATATGGAAAAAAAACCAAACGGCCCCAGACTCTAGAAGTTTTCTTACAGATTCCACTGTGAGCACTAGAACTGACCATCTTTTTTTCTTCCAGTACTGCTATCTGTAAGATAGGCCAAGTTTGGGTTCTAAAGAAGGAACAATTGCCCTTTTTTTGAAGAAGTAAAAAACCAAACCAAAACCCACAAGCTAAAAAGCAAAGTGCATTGACAGTTTTTTTTGAAGAGCTAATATTACTGAGAGCCACTTTGATGGGTCAGGGCTGCTTCTGGTATTTCAAGGTGATTGTTGGCAGGGGTTTTCCTTTGGCACCTGTGTATGACTTTAAGCACTTCATCCTTGCAAGGTTTATGAAAAAATAGTATAACTACCAAACTAGCACAGCTCTCACAGAACAACACTATTTCTGCAATGTTCATCACAAGCTCGTTCTTTGTGGTTCCAATGCTCCCGTGCAGTTTCAGTGCTGTCCTGAAGAGAATCATGGCGTTATAGAACAGGCGGCAGATGAACATTGTCGCGCTGATGATCGCGTACACAGCGGGGTAAGCGCGCATGTGCTGCTGCAAGGATGGAGCTTCTGGTGCTTCTTTAGCCCACAGAACAATAAAACAGAGGATCTGGAGCAGTGATGGGATTCCAAACCCAAAGATGAATTTAACAATCTCGTATGCAGGCCATGCAAATAATGGATCCAACTGGCAGTACACTTCCAGGTGATAATCGTCAGTGCCAACCAGCACTGCCTCTGTCAGGGACAAACAGAAGGTGCATGTGAGTACAAGCCCAACACACAAGATGGGTCTTTGGGTGGCTTTGCAAAGAGCAGTTGATGGTGGAAATCTCTTCAGTAATAGTGTGAGAAGTGTCAAAATTAAAACATACTGAGAATTGAAATAACCAAAGTTGAAAAAAAATGACAGTACGCTACAGGCAAGGTGGGTTGCTGTTAAATAGTCAGGTCTACTGATGACAGTAAAGGAGAAAAAAATCATTATGATATTGCTGATGGTGAAGTGTAGAAGAAGTAAGTCCAAGCTTTCTCTGTTCTGCAAATGATTCTTTATGAAAATGATCAAAATACATATGCCAGCTATTAATCCAGTGGGTACAAAAAAGGCAATGTAACAGTGCATAACTCTGGATATGATGTTTTGAGAAGTTATGACAGCTTCAATTTCTTCTGTGGAATTGAAAGACTGGCTCTTGCTTGGGTAGCTGATCCACGTCATGTTTTGAGAAGTCATCCTGCTTTCCACACTGTGCTTATTTTCTGTTCAACGGTGTTTGAAACTGAACTGGAAAAGGAAGGTGAAACAAGTTTTAAATTACAGTTTTAATGCCTATTTTTGCATTGAATACATTATGTGCAGTCAGGCGTATGAACCATTTGTTCAGAATAAATGCAGTAATTTCTTGGTGGATTTTACGCTCCTGTGTTATTACCCAAGTTAGCTTGAAATTATTTTTAACCAGAGAAATCTGCCTTTTTATTTTTGATGTGGTTCCTGCTCTTACCACTCCCTGCTTTTCCTCACTCGGTACAGCTCAGCTTTGTGGACAGCCAGGATCCAGCACACTCATGTTGCCCGTGGAATATATGGAATATTGGCTGTTCAGAGGGTGGGGAAGGAGCTGGCTCTGTTTAGGTGGAGCTGTTTTTCCTCCCCATCTCGCCAAAAAAGGCCAAGGCGGTTTGCAGGGCAATCCAGTGTGTGGGCAGCAGCTCCAGCCACAAAAAGCTCCACTGTGCTGTCACAAGGGTGGGAATTTTGTATCATTTGAACCCAGCTGCAGTCTCACACCACATACTGAGGAAAATGCAAAGATAATCACAATATGAGGCATGAGCCACATTCCTTTCTTTGTTTTAGTTTTGCTTCCTTTCTGTTCTGAAAAAAAGCCTTTCATAGCTGCAGTCTGTGCTGGGGAGCCTGTATAAAATTAATGAGAGTGTTTAAGAACTGTTATGAACAAACTGCTTTTATACCAAAACATCTTTATACATTAATAACACTGTCATTTCTTAGATGTAGCTGTTGCATAAAACAGCAAAAAATAATGCTTTTCTGCATGCTGAACTTTGAGAAAACGATTACTGGTGCATTATAAACCTGTTGATAAAGTTTTAGCAAGGATCATTTATTACAGCTGCATTATAAATTCCTGGAAATAGGGAATTTTGAGAGTAATATGGTTAGGCTGTTAGCTGTAATGACTCTGTGATATGTTGATACAATGATTTTGTTACTGTATAAATGTTTGGAGGCTCCTTTTCTTTTAAGCCAAAAAACTTTTATGAGAACATTGTATGCACTTGTGAAAAACTGTAATAGATATGGATATATGCATTTTCCAGACTACCTAAAAGCGTAATTAGCTCAACTTCTAAGAGGAAATTCTGTGCACCTGTACTGATTGATACAGAAAATAACATACCTTTTTTAGTTGCAAAGATTAAATATATTTAAACATGAGATAACGAACCCACTATTCCTAATTAATTTGGAACGTCTGATTAAAGATGTTCCTCAGCACTGGAGAAAGTTAAACAAATAGGCATTTTTACTGTGTAGAATGTTTTCTGGGGAAAGAATCTTTTTTATTCACAAATATTCCAACTTTGTATTAGAGTTTTGTGTTTTTATTGTGTTCTGTTTTACCTAAAGCTGGTCAGAACCAGCAGGCAAAAACAAGACCATGGAGTTCTCCCTACAGAAGTTTCTATAAGTCACAGTGACAAGAAACTGCATGCTTAGTTGTACATAATGTCTTTTCCATAAGGGGATTCTAGTGATGTTAACTCTTAAAATGAAAGTAATGTTAAATTGGTAAAAATTCATAGAGATGCACTAATGTTTTTAAGCAGTGCTCATTATAGATAAATCAGTGTCTTAATACTGTTTGACAGTTAATTTATGGTTGTTACCTCTGACACTACTTCACATTTCTGATGTTTCTAATCTCTCCTCAAAATTGGAATTCTAATACTGGTTTTAATTAGAAAAGTTGACTTATCAAAGTGGCTTTGATTAAATGTGTATGTAATCTTATATAATTATAATTTCATTTATAGAAAAGCGTCGAGTTATGTTTTGATTCAGCAGTGTTCTTTGTTCCTTTTTAAAGACAGAGTTTCTTCCTTTGTAGAAAAGGTTATTTTCTGAGAGATTGCACTACAGGAAGGACTGATACACCCAGGGAAGATGTTTTGTGTTACAGGTGGTCTTGCAGAGACAAGGTTGGCTGGTCAGACTCTGTGCCAGCCTCTGAGCTCAGGTGCACCATGTAGGAAAGAACTGATGGGATGGGCAAGTCAGGCAGAAGTCTCTGAAGCAAGTTAAGAGTCAATATGATTTTGAAGTTTAAAAATAGTTTATTAGATATGAGAAAATCTTGTGTATGATATTTTAACTTCTGCAATTCATTTCTTCTTAAATACTTGGGAGAGTCTCAAGGATGAAGAAAACTCTACGTCAAATTTTGATCTTTTGTTAGGAGAGATATTTGAAGCTTAATCTGGTGAAGGATTGAGCATCTGAGAGAGTCTGTTATCATCCCACACTGTAGATTCAAGGCCTGGGAATATTTCCATTTAGAGCTGTTCCACCAGAGCCTACAGTGTTACCTGCAAATTCCATCAGGGTTTTTGCAGGGCTGAATGGAGGAATTCAGTTTTGGTACTGTGAACATCTCCATTATCTTCTCAACAACTTCTATGGGCCAACTAAGTGTGCTCACTGTCTTTGCAGAGAACCTCAGAATAATTTAGCAACGTTCAACTTTTGTGGTTACATCATTGCAGAGGAAACAAAGGCCATAGTTTGGGGTTTCACAGGAAATCCTATGGCCTTAATGTCAAATTACTGGGGAGGGGGGGAAAAGATACCAAAACTTGAATAAATGTGCTCAGGACCTGGCCTTGGTACTGATGCTGGGTTCAATTATGACCATAGCAATGTATTTTTAATTTTATTTAAATACTCTTTAGGCATTTGAAACAAAGTAAGGCTTAATGCAGCATATTCCAGTAAGTGCAGCTCACTGTGCAAGCAAGTGCAGCACCTTGGTTTCTCTTCCTGTACCCACCTGCTTGCACACTGTGGTGTGTTATCACAGCCCAGCAGTGTTAAGCAGAGGCTAAGGATGTGTTTTGCTCTCATTTGCTGTCAGCACGGGTGTCTGAGACAGTTTCATTTGCAACCACAGATACAACATTATTGTCAAATAATTAACATTGATGCTTCCCCTCCATCTAAATATTATTATGTTCACCTAAGTGTATGTCTTTTAAATTACCTCGTCTGAGGAAGGGTTTAAACTGAACAAAAGGAATCTCTTTAGGCTAGAATTAACATGCTCACTTTGGGGAAATAACAGTGCAACTAAATATTTATAATTGTAATCAGTGTAAGTATCAGAATACTGAGCTAAGGAAAAAATTTTAGCTGTGCTGTTTTAAAGGCAATCACCTTGGGATTCTCACACAAACAAAATTTTACCAAAAGAGCGAGCTGTTTGCAGCTTTGCTGTGGCTAGTCAGTTTGAGCATAAATCTTTTTGTGAATTCAATAAAGTGTTTATTACAGAAGAAGAAATATCTCCTAGCAGTTTGTAGCCAATTCTGAAATATTTTCAGTTTGGCAAATAAGATTAAAGTCAATGCTGTAGTTATTAGCTTTCCCCCTGAAATTATTCCTAGAAGCTTAAAAGAATCACAGTGATAATGTCAGGAACTCTTTAATATTTGGTTCTGGTGTCTCACTATTAAAAAGAGCAAATGGCAATTTGGAGCTCAGGTTGTGGTAGGAAAGGCTCCTGTGCAGGGGGGACAAGCAGACATGGCCAGTTCTTCCTACAAGCTCAATCACACCTGCACTCCCTCTGAAAGGGTCACCTGTACATTTCTGACTTCCTGACAATCTGATTTTTTTTTCTTTTTAATATTTTGTCTCTTCATAATGATTCCAGTGCAATCTGAGGATACATATCACTTTCCAAGATGCATTGTTCACCAGCTCATGAAGTGGCTGCATTAGGGTTTCCAACTGGGCCCCACCAGAACAGCCTGAGTCCCCTGCAGCCTCTGCGACCGATGGGATTGGAATGGTCCCAGATGGCACAACCTCTCTGGGTTTTTGTTGTTTGTTTGTTTACATCACTATGCGTAGCTTTCGAGATTCCTGTGACTGTAAGGTGCTCATCTATCATGTAAAACAGCTCTTAGAAATTATCTTTCCACTTTTAAAACATTCCCAGAGCATCAAGTTCATGCTTGGAATAACAATGAACGATGAAGGGATGAAGGAGCTCACTACTTCTGCTGTAGTAGTATTAATGTTTGTAATTTTTTTCAGACTACTGGTAGTACTAATTTAATTTAATTTATAATAAAAATATATGTTCCATGGGAGCAGCAGAGGGTGGCTTATTTCTCACATGAGGTTTTATTTCAGAATATTCATACAGCTGGCCACATTTTTTTTTTTCAAAATACTTAGAGTTTCTATCATAAAAAAATAGAGGGAATTTATTATGTCATTTTCCTCTGCTGTGAGAAGATCTCTTATTCCCTCAGTTTTTGTCTGGTTCTTGGATTTACTGCAGGGGCATTCTTTTTTTTCAAAATGCTTGTAATGTTTATGTTCTGCTGTGGTGTGGGTGGAGGGGGAGACGACAGCAGACAAGTCCTCAACTCTTTTACTGGAATCTGTCTGCTTACAGTGCAAACACCTCAAGACCCAAATTATTATTTTTTCTCTTGCAACATACTGTGACATAAACTGATTTTTTTATTTTCATTTAGTCACGGTAACTATGGCAGAAGCCAGGTCTATTTCTGTTTGGTTTATGATTCGTTACTGATGGAAATTTGCAATATGCTGCTTGGTTTATCTTTGTATTGTCATGCTTCAGTATTTTGTCCCTTTATCTCAGGTCCCTCTTACTTTATTTTGCTATCAGTCATGTCACAAATCCCTCCTTAATGTCATGTGGCCTCACTTTTTTTTTTCCTTCTTTTTATCCCCGTTTCCTCCCTATAATTCAGCAGTTAAAGCAAGTATGTTTGATTTTCACTTTCTGAAGCGCAGTGAATACATTCCCCTTCACTTCCAACACAGTGAGCACAGTATTCAAAAAGCAGTTTAAAGATAGCAAGTTGTGAAAGGACTTTCAGTGCTGAGGGGACCTAGCCCCTAAGATTCCATTTGGTTTAGGTTCCCCATGCCCACTTTAATGTTTAACTTTTGCAAAAGGGGAGGTTTCAAGGAGGCTTGTGTTTATTTAAAGTCTAGAAGGAAGAGTTCCTAAACCAGGGGAGTTTCTCCCTGGCAGCCAGAACTCTTCCTCTATAAAAGGTTTGGTAGGGCAGTCTTTCTGCACTCTGTCACCAGCCTTTAGAAGGAAAATATTCATTCCTCCAGTCATAAAGCAATACACATAACATTGCTGGTGCAACTCTGCTGCTGGTAGGGATGTCCTGCAGTGACTTCAGATAACACGTGATGTGGGGAGAGATGTCCTTTCTGCTCACACTATGTCTGCCAAGTTAAAAGATGGGGGCAGCTTGCAGTATATGAGACTAAAATATGAAATGCTGTATTCATCTTTCTTGTAAGAGCTCAATTGCTGCCGTTGGGCAAGTATCTGAAGTCATAAAGACTGAAGAAATCCTACCCTTAACTTGTGGAAAAGTAGCAGTTCCTGAGAAACCGAAAGCTTTTGTTTTTACTTTTCTAGAATATAAAGGAGCTAACAGTGACTTAAACATAATTCCCAAACTGTTTCCTGTCCTATACAATGCCTGTAGTGGGGTTAAGATCATCTGACAGTGTCCATCCTTTAAAAGACTGGTTTTAGGCAGTGGTTGGAGTCGTTTGTCCACACGACTGAACAGTATTTCATCATCCACTTCCCATTGGTTCAACGGGAGTGAAGTACTTACTGGAAAACAGTCTTCACATTTTCTCTACTTAATGCTCAGTTTTATCAGCTTCATTATACATTTCAGCTTTCGTAGCACCTCTCCCAGATACAGTATTTTACTTTGTGTAGTTCAAATGTTGCTAAAAAAGGGAAAACTAACAACTTTTAATTTAAAGCTAACAACCGTTGCTTCTCTGGTTGAGGCTTTTGAATAAAACATTGTATATTCAAAGTAATATAAAGCACTTACCTTTTCAAGGAACTGTTCCCCAGAAACAACAGGCTGAGCCTTTCACTGAGAAATGGCAGATGAAACACAATTATTGTTTGGAGCTTATAGCCCTTTCTATTTCTGTAGAAAGCAGTGTGTGTATATTACGATAACTTCTCAGCTGCTGTACATCACGGTGAAGAATCCAGGCGCTTGCTGACTAAAAACTGCAGTTCTGTAGGGGAAACAGGAACTTGGCTGAAGTCATTCAAACCATACACGTTGCATGTTTAGCAAACCTATGGTTTCATCATCATGTGACTTTAAAGTTCAGATTCTCCTCGGCAATGAGATATTTTAGAACAGAAAAGTAGTGTTTGTCCCTGCCATTTCTAAGTATGTGAGGCCATCCAGTGGATTTTTTTTTCCTGTTCATGAAGTAATCCTACGCTCACTGGCCAGCCTTTGCAATTGCATTTTTTCCCCGTGCGCTGTGTGAAGTGCTAGAGGTCTAGAAAAGGAAAAGCCTGTGGAATAAATACCACACCACGCCCTTTGCTTAATACAACAAAAGCTCCACACAAAGCAGGGCATGTCAAACCATTAAGATCCCTGCTTAAAATAGGTGTATTTCTATTTTTCCAAGGGCTCTGGCTGTTGGAATATTCTTGTTACTGTATACATGCAATAAATTATTTTTCCAGATGCTCTGCAGTGACCACGAGGTGTTAAAAGACAAGACTTGGAGTATGAAGGATGTTTTTTGGGTCTGGATCAGCATCAGTCAGTGACTGTGTTGAATAGTGTTCTTAAAACCTCAGATATAAATAAGCAAGAAAGGGTTGGCTCATTTTTTTTTTTAGTGCAGCCTGTCTGGCTGGGATGTGTGAGTAGCTTCATGTTTTCCTATACCAGCTCATGGGGAAGGGCATTTCTGTTGTAAACTTTCAGTAACCTGCAGTGGCTTTTGTGGGTTGAGAGAGTAGTTTGTGACCAGTTCATCAGCACTCTGTTTTCTTGGCTTCCCACTTGTTGCACTTTAACAAGGCTCATTGAAAAACACATGGAAACTGCCAAAACACTTCAAACGAGTGAAATGAGTCAAATGTGTTTGAGTATGAATTTCAAAATCAGAGCTGTGGATTACCTGGGGAAGATATTTTAGCACTTGGTCTACATTTTGAGCTGGAGGTTAGCACTACTGCTCCAAGTACTTCCTCGAGAAGTTGGGTGGCAGCAATAGCTCAGAAACATTTCAGTGTTCAGGTTGAAGGTTCACATTTTTTGTGAGGTAACTCTCCTCTCGAGCAGTTCTTCAGTAGTTCAGGACTCTGTGAAGTGTGATTTCCAATGGGCTTTATTCAGAATACTGTAATTCACACAGAGCCTTTGGTTTTGATCATCACATGTAGCAGTGTGTACCCATCATATTTGTTGGACTGGGTAGGTTGTTTATTGTTTCCCTTTTATTTACAGTAGTTCCTCCAAACTGTTACAGAAAACCTTGGGCAAAGTGGCAGTGTAGTGCAGGTGTTTTGTATGTAACATTTCCCTGTGAGCTGTACCCTAACCCAGGCTCATTCTGTTGACATTAAATTCTGATAGTTAAGAATGGTAAAGAAAAAATATGCATTGTCATTACATGCAAATCGGGTGATTCTTTTCTTTTTCTGTTGGTTTTTCAGTAAAGATGCAAATTCAAGTGTCACCTTTTTCTTCCTAGGACTCAGGGCTGTGCAGAGAGCACAGCAAACTATGCAGGCATAGTGAAAAGATTGTTTTTGAAATTGCAGAAAAATTTCAGCAGGGTTTTGGTCATCAACTTAACTCTTTAGCTTGCAGAACGGATCACTTGTGCACTCGATGCAATGCTGAACAGTTTCAACATGGTTTTGTTGCTGTACTTTCCACTGAAGTCCTTTGAATTGGCCCATTATTGATAACCCTGGGCTCTGCTGGGGGCAGGGTGGGGGGGAACTAAAATTATTTTTTGGCTGAGGGCCAGGAGTGAACTGATGGGGGTTTATATCTTGAATTTGCCTTGGGTGGGTGTCCACAAGGATATCTGCCTGTGCCCTTGGTGTTTATTAGTAAAAGAGAGGCAAATCAATGATTGCATGAATGTGAGGAATGTTCAGAGCGCTCTTGACAAAGGTTTCAGTGACTGTGAGTTAATGAGCAGTCGGTGAGCAAGGAGTAGCTCCCGTGCAGAGATAAGCCCTGACACAGCAGAGCTGAGGCCACTTTTCCTGTTACTCAGTAACCTCAGCTCTGACAATGCCTGGGCTGGATAAGCAGAGCTCCAAGGGAACTCATCCACTGAGACAAAATTGTATAAATAGAACCGGGAAAGGGAAAAGAGAGAAGCTATTTCTTACACCTCCCATCTTGAAAAAGTAATCAGAGACAAAGCTCCCATCTTTAAAATGCATTCACCTTTACACGCTTTAGTTCATACTTTGTCTGAAGCATGTATTAAACATCATTATTCAGTGGTATTTAGGGAGCAAGAAGATGTTTCCTACTTGGAATCGGGTGCACGTACCACAACACAATTTCAGAATGGTGCACAGCTTGAGAGACTCACACATCAGAAAGCATCACATTTTACATCACATTTTACAGGTGGAGAAGCTTGGCTACTGAGGAATTTATTCTTCCAAGGTGATGGAATAAGTTGAAAGCCAGAGGAGAAATAGAGGTTAGAAAATAAAAGTTTCCCAAATATATTCTTTATTCTGTTTAGACTTTGCTGATTCCCATCTCGATAGCTGCAATTCTGCCTCATCTACAGAAACAAAAGAATTTTTGAGGTATGTTAAGAGCTCCCAGGTGGAGTTTCAGCAGCAGCTTGCTGTGCTGTTACTGTCAGTTAATATGTTAGTAAAAGAAAAGTAAAATATTGCTGTTGTGTGACCAGTTGCATCTTTCCTTAGAAAAAACAATAAACCAGTTTGTTTAATTTGCTTAAATGGTCACAGGATACAAGTCATATGAGAGTAGTGGCAAGCAGACTAGTGCTCAGTGGTATAAAGGTTTCACAAAGCTCCAAAAATGCTTACGTGATTGTGTTTGGGATGATGCATGATGTCATAATTATTTTCATTAGTGATTTATGGATTAATGATTTTTTTGGTGAAGTTTCTTAGCATGTATTAATTTCCTTGCTGTCAGAGGAAAAGGTTGATGTGTGATAATGATATTCTGGGTAGGATGGAAGCAGGAAAGGTGAAGTTATGGAAGTGAAATATTTGTGAGATGCTGGGGCAGTATTTAGGGGTTGGCTGATAACATGTACAGCCTCCAAGCACCTACAGTGTGCTGAGGTGGGCAAAACTCAGGTTTATTTTTGAACACAACTGTTCATATGGCAAAATAAATATCTCCAGCACTGAGTGACAGATGTTGCTATAAAGAAAGCAGATGTGAATTACTTTTTTTTTTCCTAACGCCAATAATTTCTCTTAATTGACCCATATTACTGATATGTTTAGCAGAGCACACATCCCTGACAGTAGGCTTAATTTAAAGTAAAGGCTCAAGAGAAACTTGTCTAACAAACACTGTTCAGTGTGTCTAGCTTGTGAGATGCTGCAGCCATGGTGATTTCAGTCTTTTTATTCTCCAGCTTCAGGCAGATCCATTCTGTGTAGTATTGTGGAGATGGTGATCCCGTCTTGCTCATCTTCCTTCTGAACAATCCTGGTCAGCTCTTCAGCAAAGAGCTGCAATGCTCAGCTGAGCATTAGAGCTCGTGTTTGCTTGGTGCTGCATCAGACAGCCCCAGGGTGAGCACAGATCCATCCTGGAGGGCAGAGGCTGCAGCAGCCAAGGGCTGGACTGGATTCTCTGGGTACTGATTATTGTTTGGGAGCTAATCCTGCATGAGGAGCCCAAAGTTTATTTTCAGACCACACTGTTGTCGTCTTCTCTCAGTTAAGGTATTTTTCCTTGCCTTTTGGGTATAATGTTATTAAGAAAACCATTCCTTTTTAGAATGATAGGATTGTTTTGGAATATTAAATGACTGCTATTGCCTATACCCCAGTGTATTATGATGAAAAGCAGTTGCTTTGTTACTGGAATTTTGAATCAGGCAATACACTGCAGTTTTGTTTCTAAGATGTTTTTCATCAACTGTCAAATATTTCCACCTTAATTTTTCTTCTGTTGTTGTTGTCTAGGAAAAAAATATCTCGAGTGTGGGATATAAGCCACTGTGTTAGTCAAAGATTGCTTTGACTCCATTCATCTGAGCTTAAATATTGGGAGCTCTTCTTTGTGGCATTTTAAGACACTAAAGTCACTCATATTAATGCAATACCTCAAAATTCTTGCGGGGGAAAAACCCCCTAATTTTTGAGAGGATTATCTGTTCTAAGGCTTTTTCTACACTGATGCACAGTTCCCAGTCACAATGTAAAACTGTTCTTGTGAAAGGCCTTGCTGTTTATTTTATATATGTTTGGTCTTACTTGACAGCAAGCATATTTGTATCCTTGAGTAAAACATTGTAGAACATTAGGCCTATGACATTAAAGAGGACACCCCTCCTCCAAAAAACCCAAACCCACCAAACCCCAAAACATGAGGGAAGTTGTACCAAGAACCAAGAGTTGCTAGTTGGAACAAAGTTAAAGGAATCTTGTTTATGGGTTCATTTTAGAACAAAAGAACCTCACATGGCTTTATTGTATTATTTTCCCTGCATGTTAGGTTTAGGAAGGGATTTTCTAAGTGTGGTTTTTAAAATGGAACTCAGATGCTTATGCTTATTTATAAGGTACATGGAGCCAGGTGAATTTGTAAAATTTGATGGTCTTACTCTCTCTGCTTGGATGGGGTTAAGAAGCCCAGGCTGCTGTTTATCCATAAGCACTGGTTATTAATGATTATCTGCACCCAGAGGCTGGTTGTAAATCAACATTTCTTCCTTTTTTCCTAGAATAGCCATGCTTAGTGTAATTGCTGCCTTCTCATCTCAGGGTTCCTTGCCTGTGGTTCACTATTAGTGGTTTTATTATTGGCTTATTTGAGCACTGTTTGTAATGCAAGTTGTTTTATAAACAGTGTTTTATTATTATTGCTATACAGTAATGTTTCTATCAATCTCAAAATAAATTCCTCAATACAGATAAATAATCTGTGTAACTCAGCTACAAGAGCTCAAAAATTGCCTGTATTTCAAAATGATATTCTACTAAAGGGGGGGGAAAAGCTTTTTCTAATGGCAAGTTCCAATAAGAGAGCTGGCCTCTGCATAGCACTGCAGATGCTAAAATGATTATCTAATAGCACATAGGCTGGACCTGAAAAATATCAGAGTTCTCTGTTAATTAATTTAGAAATCTATTTCATTGTGAACTAGTGAAACCATACTTAATTAGAAAGAATTACAATGCTCTGGAGCTGAATGGGAATGGCACTTCCTTTGGTCTTTGAGCATCTTGTCAACCACAATGACTAGTAACAGATGTTTCATGAAGCAATACAAGGAACATGTGCTTTTTAATAAATATTACTTCTTTGTGAATAGTCAGACCTAGTAACCTGGTTAAATATCCTTCTATCAGGTTCAAAAGCAAAATTAACCATTGTTGAGATTTGTTTCTTGCAACAGAATTGTCTCTTACCTGCCTCTCCCTCACAACAGCAGTTGGTTGTCCAAGTTGAGGTTCTTTCCTCTGAAAACTTGTAGCAATACCCTCCCTGCCTGCAGGCAGGACCCTCTGTACAGATCTGGGTTCAACCAGAAACCCAGACTGATTTTTTTTCTCCCTGAAGATTAATTTAAATCTAACTAATTTTACTGATCTCACTGCTTTTGGGAACTACTGCAAGAACATTCTGCCAGTGACCACCAGATGGAGTTTCTAAAACAGCTTTGATAAACCAATTCCAGAATTCATTTCAGAATGACCTTTTAAAGGTTTTGGAGATAAGAAACAGTGCAGAAATTCTACTGATTTAAAGATGAATTTTAGCTTAAAGTTGAAAATTTGGGGAGGCTAAATTAGGCTTTTCAATTCAGTTTGTAATCAGTAATTGCTCTGGGTTTGCATGGCAAGGTTTGGATAGCAGAGGCAGGGAGGGGCTACAGGGATGGCTTCTGGGAGAAGCTGCCAGAAACTTCTCCATGTCCAACAGATCCAATTCCAGCAGACCCCAAGGAGGACCTGCCACTGGCCAAGCTGAGCCCATCAGTGCCAGTGCAGCACCTCTGGGATAATGCATTTAAGAAGAGGGGGAAAAGTATGCAAGTACTTTTTAAACCAGATAAAAAGGATTCACTTCTGGTTATTAATCTTGCTTTAAAGAACTTTTGATATAAAGTTTTTTAGAGTATGTTTTTATAATTAATTCATAAATACTCTGATGTGAATCCTGTGTTTTAAAATCTTTTACTGCCATGATTTTTAATAATATGGAAAATCTGCCTGCTGCAGACTGTGAATGTTTTTGACCGTTCTTGCAGATGTAATTAAAAGTGCCAGTTCTTTAGAAGGAAGGAATATAAGGAAATCACATGGAATTTCAAGGTGAGGGAAGGATTTGGTGGGAAGAAAGTGGGATGACAAAGGAGATAATGGATCCTCTGCTCTCCTGATGGAAAAAGAATGTAGTCAGCATATGTCAAAGTGTTTTGATATATAATGGAAAACTTAAGGAATTCAACAGAGGAAACATTTCACACTTCAGATTTGTTGCCATGGCAGTCTGCACAGCTGGGTTTGTACCACTAGATTGCTTTCACTTGGAAAAAGTAATACACAAGATACTCAAGAAATACACAAGTTTTTGCTTATTAAGAGACTACAGAAATTAATTTAGGAGCAGATGTTTAGGATTCATCAGTGCGTTGAGCACTTCACAGCTGCAGAAACTTAGGCAAGAATCAATTCCTCTCTGAGTCCTCAGCAAACAGTGGAACTGAGAGTGGCACTTGGGCAGGTTCTGCTTTTCTTGGGTCTCGCCAGTCCTGTGCTGCTGCAGTGAAGCTCACGAGGTCTCCAGCCCCGACACTGGGCTGCTTTCATTTTTATTAAGCATTGATAAATGGGGCATCGCTGATGCACAGCACAAAAACAATTTAATTGAATCTTAATTTTAAAGAAGGAAAGAAAAGGTGCACATGTAATTAAACTTCCTTCTGAGGTTTGTGATAGCAGTATCATATTTTCTTCCCAACCTTGGGAAAATACTGTCCTATTACATAGTAGTGCAGTATTTTTTGTGGGTGATCCAAAATGTCTTTATATTGACAGATAATGGCAGATTCAGGTTGTCAGCCTGGTTTGTACTGGTGTAAACATCTTGACTTTCTTGTACCTGATCAGCCCTTTTTATTTGCATTTATGTAGTTTTTCACTCTTCAAAAACCTGTGAGCTTGTGAACTTGCTGCTTATTAACTAACTGTGTTCTTACTGAAGATCCTTCAGCCTGTGTTGTGTATGAGGGATTTTTCTAATCCAACTTAAAAACAGCCTTTTTGTTGGTTGTGTCCAAAAGCTCTGTGGAATGAAGGGTCAGAAATCACTGCTCTGTACTTGTTTAGAGATGCTGGCTCTCCTCTTAAAGAAAACTCCCTTTAAAGCTCTGTGTGGAAGTAAGGGCATCCTGTCAGACACTAGGCTTTGATTAAATCGTGAAATATTGCAACTTCCACTCTGACAGCTGCCATTTTCATTTATTTCATTTATTTAAGCTGCCATTAAGACTGAGACTTAAAACTTAGAAGTGCCTTGGACTGAGGGTTTTTTAAAGAGTTTACTAATAATTATTTAAAATAGAGTTTGCTGTTACTATTGTCTTCCTACGCTTCAAAGAACACCGAAAGGGAATAAATGAATGATTTTGAAAGCACAGCCAAGAAAATATTTTCATATATGTAGGGTAAACGAACTGATCCATGGGGAGTAATCTTTTGGCTATGTGCAGTGGTTACTGCAATGAATGTGTTACAAGATATCTTAGATTCTTAAAAGCTGTGTTTTCTTAGGGATGCCAGAGGTGTGGGTTATTTTATTATGTTGTTCTGAGAACCAGGAGAATTTCTGCAGGAAGCTGATTGTGGCAGCACAAAGGAAAGGAAGTTGTCAGGATGTGGCCAATGTTTGCATTGATCTCCAGGTGCACTGTTACTCTGCCTCATTAATTGCAGGATTCTTTATTCTGAAAAAAGGCAGGGTATGTGCCTTGTAGCTTTCATTCCCAGCCAACTTCATGCTGATGAAAAATGAGATTTTAATATTGGCAAATTAAGGCCTGGAAATTTGACATCCAAGTCATGCAATTTGTTATGTTTTGATTCAGTGAAGCCACATAGGTTTAGCTTTGTCTACAAAAAGTTTTGATCAAGAAAGCAAATAAAAAATCACACATTTTATTTACCATGTACACTTGAACACTTTTTATTGAGAATGTATTATGAGTCAATACTTCCTTTATGAAGCTTTCCATAAAGTCCATTTCTGTAGTATTTTGACATGATATTGGAGTCCACATCTCTTCATTGTAATAGAACCAGGAATTTTCTAGTGGCTGATCACCTTCTTTCATTAACTGAAATTAAATCTTCAGAGACAACAAAATTTGATTCTGAAATGTAAACTTTTGAAACTAGGACCTCTACTAAGTTGGTCAACAAGAACCTGTCTTGAGCTAGCTGTGTTAATAACTCAGATAGAAGCAGAACATGACATTTTTGTTAGTTGATTGATTTGACTTAATTAGCGGTTCAGCAAGAGGGCTGTAAGCCATAAATCAATTCAAATATTAAGTTTAATTTTGTGAGAAAATAACACTGTTAATAATGGCACTTAACTAGTGCTTACTTTCTAGTACACATTATATACATACAGAAGAATACAGTACACCTTCCTGTTCAGAGGTTTACATTTAAATGACACACTTTTAGAAATAATTTAATAAACTCTTTGCAGATTCTTTTTACATCAGTAGGCTGATTTTTATCTTGCATATATACAGTATTTTTATTCATATCTATTTAAATGTGTAATAGATAAACCCCTATTTACAGTCATCAGCAACCTTCAGGTATTTGAAATGGAAAGGCCCCATTCTCAAGAACTTTGTGTATTAAATGTTTGTCCATAAAAGTTCTTCCTAATTTATGATACCTTGTATTTCCTTAAGCATTTTACTGTACTTGCTCCTCTGCTGTTCTTTATATAAATACTGCAAAGCTCTCTCTTTCTGGGATACCAGATGAGGGTGCTGTAATTAAGTTCAGAATTCCCTTAGGAGAACAGCAGCAAGGCAGATCCACAGCACAGTTTCTTTGAGGCAACTAATAAATCAAATTAACTTTTCTAAGAGGTTGAGTGGATAGCAGTCTTGTTCATTAAATTATCCAAGTTTTTGTATCTATGATTGCCATCACATTTAGTGTTTATCAAGGATACAGACAAACATCCATAGCTCTGTTGCAGTAAAAAAGATTAGGAAAAAATTAGATCGGATGCCCCATGGGTAAGTTCCATAAAAATCTGTCTTTCTACATCTCTTCAATAGCAGCTTCCATTTTACTACATAAATTTGTAATGTTGAATCACTGAATAAGATTTGGATCATCATAAAGGAGTCAGTGTGATGAAGTAAACACGAGCATTGAATGGTACCAGGTGTGCAAGGCAAGCAGGGATGGGAGAGAAATGAAAGTTAAATAAATTGTGCAGAGAAGTGAAAAATGATAAAGAGAAATGAGACAGGAGCCATGACCTGAAACTGAGAATTTAACACTGAGAGAAAGGAACAGAAATAAAGGCAACAATTCTTTTAGAGACAGAAATCAGATGTCTTAAGAGAAGGAGGAAATGGAAGTAAGGAAGCAACATGGAAGTTGAAATTGCACTTAAAGTTGCCTGCTCAGCTGCACTGTTCTGGCAGTGTCCCAGTTCTGAAAGCCTCTATTCACACCAGATAAGCCAGTTCCTCCCTGCTGGAACTCCTCCTGCATAATGGCACAGAATTTCTTTAACAGATTTTACGTGAGAGATTTCATGTGGCGCATTAAGAAACCTAATTTTCCTCAGATGGGAAGAAGGAGTCTGTTTGCTTGACAGCTGTAAGGAAAGATTTTGTCCTTAAGCACTTCTGTGTGGAAGTGAGCTTGAGTGCTCAAGATGTGTAGAAATTCACAGAAAATCTCTCAAGGTGGCCAAACCCAAGAAAGCAGCCAGTATCATGTGTGTCAGCAGAGAAGCACTAAATCAGTGAGTTGGACACAGCAATGAGGAACAGCTTAAGTTCTTAATGTGGTTTTCATCAACAGGCTAAAACTGAAAACACCACAGAAATAGATTATTTACTCTGTAGGCTTTAAGGGTTAAAAATATCCAATAAAATATGAAAACCTCTTAAAAAAAGCAAAGGTTAATGGAAAGTCTTCCACCAGGATGTTGATAACTTAGAGATGATTGTATATAAAGAAGATAAGCAAAGATGACTAAAGGAAGAAATTGTTTGATGGAAAAAGATCTGAAAGGTCTGTTCCTCAGAAGGTTCTTTTCACAGAACTCCAGTATGTGTCTCTGCTAACAGACTAGGGCCAGTTACCAGACAAGATTGTGCTCTAAGCAATGGGAAGGGTTCAGTTCTGCTCTTGCTCCATGTTTTTTTCTATACCAGAAGCTTGAAAAGTCACATTTTTTAATGATGTCATGTGGAATTTGAGTTGTGCTGTAACAGATTAATCAATAAAATGACACTGTAGCATGAATCAAGTGACAAAAATGTTTGGGGCCCCACACCAGTGGGAGAACATCAGCTCCACTTGCACCCCCCTCCTATCCCCCTGTCATTAATGCAACAGCAGCACAAGAACAGGTAGATTTTGGGTCAGTGCTTTGTACTTGTTGTTTATGTGCTTCCTGCAGCATGTCTGTGTTTCTCAAGTATTTTGTATAATCAGTCAAATTCTTTACTTTGTATCCAACAATCCCAATGGAAGGCTTTTTTGAGAGGTCAGCAAAGAGCTGATGCTGACTGGGATCCCTATATTGAGGAATTTTATATGGTTTCCAAACCTCCAGTGATGTCCTAGATTAAAGAGAGTTTAATTTATTTGTTGCAAACATATCCCTTGAAAATACAAAATGTTAATCATAAACATATTTATTTTTTAAGATAATTACTCTTGTTACATGAACATATGTGGACCATAACACTTAGCCAGACAATCTTTGCTAGTTAAATTCTGATTTAACTTTGTAAACCACTGTGTCCTTCATTTTAGTATGTGGAACAAACATCTCTGAGTTCTGTCAGAATTAGTTAATAAATATTTCTGAATTCCTGAAATGTTTTAGGATACAAAAAAAGCACTGAAAAATTAAAACACATTTTTGTTACTTGTTGTAGCTAAAAGAAAAAATCACTTTACCATAAATGTTAAAACAGGTTAGTTTGTGTGAGAAAACAATTTCTGAAAAAAGTAAATTAGGCTTCTTTTAGAGGGGGAAATCAGTGATGGAGAAAGAAATTAAATAATTTAATTTATAATTAACATTTACTATTTGGACATGTATAATTGAGTCATATGATCTTCAGTAAAGATCAACTATATAATCTTCATTGAAAAATTCTATTTACTTCATCAAGGATAGCACTATCACTTCTTTGTACAGAAAACAAGGTAATACCTTTTTCTATACAAGATACAAGGTGCCATGTCTTCAGTCAAGACTTCAATAAACTGCTTAGTGATTTCTTCAGTGAGGAAGATCAGAGCCATGAAAACAGAGTTTATCCTCTGTCAGCAGTTCAGTGCACTGAAGGTATCTGATGTCACAGGTAACGCAGCACACAGGCCAGAGCAACCTTTCACACCACTTCAGCAAACAGCTACTGGAAAATTAAGACTGTTGCATTCAGCTGCAATGGAAGCTCCTTCCAGCCTCTTGGTTGGGACTCTCACACGTCTCTGAGTGCCAACACAGCAGCGTCACAGTCCCAGCACTGAGCAGCCAGCGCTGCAGTCTCAGAGCACCAGGGGTTTGTCACACCTATGTCATGACCTGCTGTACCACTGTGCGCTCGTGAGAACACCCCTGGTTCCCACAGTGTATCTTTTTAAGCAAACGGCGTAATTTGTTGGGAAAGTTTTTGTTGATGTATCTGTAGAGCAGAGGCATGACAAAGCTGCTGGAGAAAGCCAGGAATTTTGACAGAATCGTGGCAAAGTGTAATATCTGAATGGAATTTACATCTGGAATTCTTCCTCGTAGGTTAGTAAAGGTGCTTACCAAGAGGATAACGTAATAGGGTGTCCAGAGGGTGAACTGTGTGCAGACGGTGGCAATCAGCAGCCTGTGCACGGAGGGATCCAGGCGCCCAGTGTCCTGGTCCAGCGGCGTGGCCTCCTTGCGGATCCGCAGGATCAGCGTCAGCGCGTAGAGCACGGCGATGGCGGGAACCACGTACCCGATGAACACCATGATGGCATCCGCTGCCTCCTGGTTCTGCATCTTGGAGCACTCGATTATCTTGGTGGACACGTGGTTGCAGACGTAGAACAGGAGAGATGAAAAGCTTGTGAGCATGGCCCCGCCCCAGATGAACCCACAGACGTGTTTGGTGTTGTACACACTGGACATGTAAGTCCTGGGCAGGGCGCGTTCGATGTAGTAGTCCAGACTGAGCAGTGTGGTGGAGTACATGGTAACCAACGACGAGACGTTGAATAAAATAAGGAAGGTGATATAAACTTCATTGTTGGAATTCCAGATGGCCCATTTTGTATTGGCAAGACCCAGCAGGTACATTGGTGCCAGAGTGTTGATGATGAGGCCGGCAATGGCAATGTTGACAAAGTAAACATCTGGCATAGTCATAGTAGCTTTGTTGTAGAGGTTAACTAGGACCAGCAGGCCATTGTAACAAAGGCCAATTGGGAAACATATAATGAGGTAGAGAAGGGAAAAGATGGAAAGCACAAGGTCGAAGTCATGGCAGAGATGCTGGTCCTCACTGTTCTCAGTACTGTTGATTAAGGCTTCACAGCTCCACATAGTGATTTTAGCTTTTGTGTCTTCTTTGCTGGTTACCAGCTTTTCTGTAGAGAGAAAAAGAGTGAAAGTGTTGTTAAAATATTACATTGGAAACGAAATGCAAAGTACTATGAAGAAAACATTTGTGGACTTCAAGATTATGCGCATCACATAACTGATGTTGTTAGTCTAGAAGAAAGTAAACTGTTATTCAAAATTTCACTGGACTAATACAGGTTCTGCAGTTTTGATTTAAATGAAACTAGTGGCAAATTAGTTGATACAGGACATTCGACAGAAGGAAATTGTAAACTATCATTAAGTATTGATGTATATATGAATACTAATGCAATTTTTTGAAACTGTCAAACAGTACCTGGTATATAGCTAAAAGTACATAAGGGTAACTACTGAAGAGTGGAAGGATATAAACCGAAGCACAGATCTTTATGTGAGAAATAGAGATCTCCTAACATCTTAAATAAGCTTTACCTTAAAAAAAAGTTTCTTAGGAGGCACATGTAAGGCAGTATGGTGGATGTGTATTGGATCACTGATAAAATAGACAAAGACTAGAGGATACTGGGAAATGAGGTGTAAGGGGGTTTGGTTTTGTTGTGGGGTTTTTTTTTTTTTTTTTTTAATAGGTCAGTTTCTATTCAGACTCCTAACCTTATAACCATTTAGTTTCAAAAAAACAATGGACCTCTGTAGTCCAGGGAACTTAATATCAGGGCAGCCTGACTTTCCAAAAGGCAAGAATCAGCTATCATTTCCTCTCAAAATAGCTCAAATTCTTTGAAAAGTATGCTACTATCAGCAGTTGTGGCCCAGCCATCTTTGCTTTATCGTCAGTAGAGATAGCATTTTAACTGAAACCGAGTGAACTTCAAAGCAATTGTGTAAAGTTGCTTTCCAAAATGCAGGAATGAGAAATAATCTCTGAAGTGCAACTCAAAACAGGCAGAGCCTTAAAATCCTGGTTGTTAGTGATGGCATTTCAGGGGCAGCGCAGAGCTGGTGCAGCAGGTGATTCCCCGTGTCACGTACTCTGCCTGTCACAGCTGCCGTGGTTTTGTGTGCTCCTCCGTCAGCACCTATAGCAAAGTGTAAGCACTCATACCTGGATCCTTTCCAGAGGGAGAGCAAGATTTAATCAATCCACAATAAACATTGTGCAATGAAAATGAATGCTACTAGACAACATGCTGTACTCCATGAACCAGATGGCTAAATTATACTGTGTGGGGTCTGTGAGCATACAGTACGTGACTGCATCTCCCTGGTGCTAATCCTCCGACTCTTCAGCCATAGTACAAAACTTGTCCCAAAATTGTGTCAACTTCCATGTGTTATTTCCCCTTGCAGTTGTTTTGTGTGCATTTTTCTTCTAAATAATATAAGCTGAGCCAAAAGTCAGGCTAAAAATACAGTAATTTTAGCTGGGCAAGCAAATATTTATTCCACTGTCTCATGTTGGATTTCCTCAGAGAAGTGGCTTCTGTGGCAGCACCAGAAGTTCTATTGTTTTCAAAGGTTTTCACCTTTGTGGGAAAACTTGATTTTTTTGGTTCATTTTCTCACATCAGTTCTTCAGCTATACTGTTGTGTTGAGTGGACCAGATCATATCTTTATGTTGTCTATCTATCCTCATTCTATTTTTGAGCACCGATAACGACCCTGTTTGTTTTCAGGAAGCATCTGTTGGTTTAAGATTTTAAGAAAGAAAAAGAAAAGCTTTTTTTTTTCGCAGTTGAAGGGAACCAAAACTACATCTCATTGAACTGTTATGACTAGATTCAAGCCAAGCAGCAGACTGGAACTAGATATTGCAAATATATGCATTCTGTTGAGTGCAAAGGTGACTAAGCACAGGCATGGGTACAATCACGTAATTCCATTATGTAGGTTTATCCTTAAGCATGTAGCTTTGATTACTCCAGACGGAATTACATCAGCCACTGAATAACTTGCCTGTATATTGTCTCAGAAGATCAACAGTGTTTGCTACCAGGCTTTGTATTTTACAGAGCAGGGGGATGTCTGGTTTCACAAATGGTTTTAGTCATTACCCTTATTCTTTCTTTACGTCCTCCAAGTGCGGTTAAACACTAGAGTTCTGTTTTAATGACAGAAATGGCAGGCCATTCATTCTGTTAAACAGTAATCATAGGAAAGTGACAACATTTACGTCTGAAATGAGCAAAAATAAACCCCAAAACTAAAACATTTTCTCGGAAAACCTTCTTGATGACTTTCAAGCTCCCAGGTGAGGTATTTCTGCGGCTGAAGCCCCAATCCCCGGTGCTGAATGCTGACTTACCAGCGAAGGCACTGACCCTGTTCTCTGTGCGGCGCAGGCCCCGCTCCCATTCCGGCCCCGGCCGTGCCTTTTGTCGCTGCCGGGGCGGCTCTGCCGTGCCGGGCTCGCTCCCCGGGGTCACGGTGCGGAGCGCGGAGCCCGCTCCGGCTCTCCGGCAGCGCTGCAGCCCCAGCTCCCTAACGTTGCATAAGTGCCGGCTGCGGCAGCCTCTTGTTTACAGTGCCCCGGCTGCGGCGGCCCCGGCGCTGCCCGGATCCTCCGTTCTCACCCCGGCATCGCGCTGGATCCCCGCCCGCCCGCCCGCCGGGGCAGCGGCACCGCGCGTCCCGCCCGCAGCCCCTCACCTTTAATTGCCGTGTGCCGCTGCCCCGAGCCGCCCTCCCGAGGCACCGAGCCGGCCGCCGGGCCCCGGCGTGGCTCTGCCGGGGGTCATGGTGCTGGCCCGGCACCGCGCTGGGAGCCGCTGCCGGCGCTGCACTTGTTTTGCCTCTCTAAGTTACTCACAAGTTTCTGCTTGGCTTGGCAGGCGCCTGGCCCCTCCCTTCCCCTGTTTACAGCCGGTTTCAAGAAGTGAGAGGTTGTGCTCGGAGCTGTCGGATCCAGCTCGCTTTGTAGTCCCTGGGTTTCGGATTTGCTGCTTAAAATCCATGGGGCGTGCAGGTTTGTTATGGTTTTGTCATCGGTGCTGGGGATCTGCAGGGCTGCTGCCCAGCCCGTGCCATTCCCTGCAAGTGCAGTCAACAGCCTTCACTCAAGAGCGTGGGTTTATTTTTAACTCGGGATGAGAATATGTAGCTTTGAGGTTTCATTTTCATAGCCCATATATCCTGAACAATCAGTATTTAAAAATTCCTGTACTACATAGTGCACAGCTGCTTGTGGTACTGGCAAACATGAGCCAGCTTTTAAAACAAAGTAGGAAGAAAAGTTGCTGAGCGTTTACTTTGAATTTGGAGATTGTTTTGGTGTTGTGAAAAGGTGTTACAACATAACCCTCATTTTGTGATAGTATTATGAGTTCCATTCTGCTTCCTTTTTAAAAAAAGTTGATTAATCTCAAGGATATTTGCATTTCACTTGCAGTTAATAGATGAGAATGCTTATATTTAACACAACTTTAAAATGGATCACTTCTTGAAAGAGCTTTTGAACTGCAGATTGATAATTTATCCCATAATGAATTTTTTCCTGTGGTTGTTCTGTTGTTTATATGGAAACTCCTCAGACTAATGAAAACGGATTACCTTTGAAGTATGTTTCCAACTGATATCACCAACCCAAACAGAGAGCTGCCTTTTTAAAAATAATTTGGCTTATATTTAGAAATTCTGAAGCTTTATTCCATAGCAAATAAACACCAATGTAGTATCCCTTATTGGAAAAATAAGCCGCTGTATATGAAATAAATACCGTAAAAACACTAAAGCTGAGATTAGCTCAGTTGTTTAGAGCATGATGCTAACACCAACGTTGTGGGTTTGGTCTCCATATGGGCCATTTATCTGGACTAGATCTTTGTGGGTCCCTTCCAACTCTTGAGTATCCTATAAAGTCTAAAAATGGTCATCCTGCTTGAGTTACTCAATCTGACCACAGTTTGTATGTAAATGTTCGTTACAAATTTTGTAAAACCACTGCAGCTCCCAAAAGCAGAAAATTCCCCCATTCCTGTTTGATAGATAGTCCACAGACAGAATTTTGTGTGTGCTGTGGATAACTTCATGTTACAAACTGTGGCATCACATTTTTGGTGCTTCAGAACTTAGAAGGACTTTAATCATCCTAAATTCACCAGGGGAACAGCAAAGTAGGAAAGGTATTCATGTAGAAGCACTTTTAGAGTGCTCATACTTGGCCAAAAGCCAATTTCCTTACACTCCATTAAAGCTGAAGGTGGTTTTATTTAGATAACAATGTCCATGAAGTACTTAAGAAAAAACTTCTTGCAACATAGCACAAGAAGCTGACAGCACTTGGTGGCAAAGATTATTTTAGAAAAGAGCCATAAAATGAACTCTAAATAATGAGAAAAAAATGAAGTTCTGCTCAGTTGTCTGACAGAGTCCATAGCTGCAGTCAGGCTTTTTCAGACATTTCCATTCATAATGCAGCACTAAGTTGCAGAGCAGGTTGGGTAAGAGTTTGAAGCGTGACCATTCTATGCTTGGATTGTTTTATTTGACTTAAAAAACCAACCCTTCATCCAGCTGCAGCACTGTCTCTTTTCTCTGCAGATTTTTTTTGTTTATACAGCACATGGTTTGTCTGCTTGCTCCATTTTCATCTATGTGTGATGTAGCTCTTACCTGTTTTTTCTGATCTCTCAGTGTGTTTTCACAAGCTGTGGCATCATTATAAACTAATAGCTAGTAAAGTACATAGCTAATAAAGCTGTTGCCAGCAAGGTCTCTGAACATGCCAAACACTTGTACCTTTGTCACGTCCTCTTTGAGTTCCCACAGGATCTCAGTTCCTACACACTGAAACCCTGTGCTGCCTAGGGGAGGGCTGGGCCCTACACAGAGCTTTGCTGGGCAGCACAGATTTCCTTCAGATCTAGACTGAGCAAACTAAAAATCACGGCCAGAAGTGCTGTATGTATATATAAACCATGGCTTAGTAGATTGTCAGCTCCTCATCGGGGTTTGAAAGGTGCTTTCTGAAAGGGACATGCTGAATATTACTTATGGATTAATTCTTAAAACTTTAAATAATGGATGACCAATTTTTTTGAAAATTAGAAAGCTACAATTAGTTGTACATCCAGGAGAGCACATTGAATTCTCAAGTGCTGGAGAGTGAAGTGTCACATTGCTGTTCCCTCTCAGTCTGGGTAACATGACATTTCTTTAGGCCTACTAGCTTATACACATACCATAGGGATTAGCAAATGACTTCTAGGCTGGATATACAGAAAAGTAAAACTAAATAGCTCAGGTTAGATGTGAGGGTGGAAATGCAGCAGTGCAGGCAAGTAGGAATATACTTTTCTCATGGAGTTGGTGAGTTGCTGCTGTTTATAATGTAATAATACAGCTCAGATAAAATGCTTTTAACATGAGTGGAGAAGAAAATCCTGCTTGATACTGGGGGCTGGGCTGAAAAACAGGCCCCTTCCAACCCTGTCATTTATGTCTTTGTGGTGCAACCATTGACCAGTTTGGCAGGGGAAGTTCATAATTGATACTGGTTCCATTTATAATGTGGTTAATTCAGTGCAGTGTAAGGTGAAAGAAGGCACGATCAAACAAGGATAATTGATACAGAGTAGCATTGAATGTAGTAAGCCTATGCTGGATATTTTAAAAAGTATAAATCAAAAAGCAAGAGCAGGTCAGTTGAAAGAGAGGGAACAAGGGGTTTGCCACTCATGCCAGTCAGCTCATGGAAGAGTAGTCACCCAACATTCTGGTCCTGCTGATTTCACCCTTCATTAGGCTCAGGTTTTGGTTTTCTAAACCCTTTCCCTTTGCTATATAACTTGCTTTAATAGCAGCATAGCAATAATTAATAATTAAGATAAACCCAAGATTTTTCACTTACATAACCCAACTCTTGCTTCCTCCTTGATTCTGCACAATTTGAGGGCTGTGAACCCATTTCCAGCTCTATAGGTAATTGCCTTCCTTTGGACTAATGTTTTTCCTTTTACATTCTTTCTCTCCGTGCATAAATTCTTATGTACATTTCCTGATTTCTTAATTTAGTTACCTATCTGCCTGGCCAATGTTTTCCTCTTTATCTCTCCCTGATGACTCCCTTACAATTAACACTGCACCTCCCATCATTATTTGCTCATATGACACGCACACAGTATCCCATCCAAATGATGACAGGGCTTCCAAGCATGACATGCTTTCACTTCAACTTTGTGACTTTTCTCTGGAATATGTCATGCTGTTCTTTGGTATTTTGGATCAGCAGTAAAGATTACATTCTCAAGAACTGAAAGGGTGCATTTCTGTTGTACGTGGCATGAGTACAGAGATACCCATGTTCCTGAAATTGGTCTTTGCACTTTGCATTGGTCCCCCTTAGATGTTGCTCACTCTGCTTTTCCAGAAATTCTGAATATATGTTGTCTTCAGAGCTCCTTCCTGTGGGTGGGTGACCTTTGTTATTGTTCCACAGATGTTGGCAACCCCTGTCTCATTTGTTTATCCTCTCATTCTGTAAGCACCATCTTTGTGGTAAATCATTTGCGTAGCAGCTACCTGGTAATTCAGATCCCACTAGTGCCATGATAATCTGCCTACTGCCCTGGCCTCCTGGCAACCTGCTAAATAGATGCTTTTTCCCTCCTGTTTTGACCTTTTGTTGTTGTTATTTATCATTGTTATTATTAAATATATAAATAATATGTACAATTATTAATGTAGTTATTAGCAATGTCAGTTGCACATTGGGGTTGTGTTTAGATTGTTCAGCTCTTTGGGAATCTGAGTTCATATAAGCCATGTCAAAAGTAACTCTGGAAATTGCTGCTACAGGTCACTAAGCATCAAGAAATGAGTTCAGATGGGCTTTTTGTTAGGAAGAAGAAGAAAATTGGATTTTAGGGTATGGCAACTATTTTTTTAGAATGTGCATATTCTCTAATAGGTTAGAACTGCAGGACTTTCTTCTGTTTTTAGAGTTCATAGAAGGTTGCTCAGAACAATGTGTGTATCCATCAGAAATGAATAATTGTATTTGCTTTTGTTTCTCTTTCTCCCTCTCAATTTCTAAGCAGCTTAAAGCTTATGAGAACAGATAATTTACTCCAATAAAGGAAGATAAAAAAGATCAGCTACTCTGGGAACCATAATCAAAACTGCTAAATGGTGTGTTTAAGAGCCCTTTAGATGTGTTGGAGAGTGGCAGTGTTGTGGTGCTCTGGATGGTTGTAAAAGCCACCTACCATGGGGCAGAAGTTCTGTGGAGAGGAGATAGCCCAGCACTGCAGCCCCTAAAGATTTGTGTGGAAGGAGTCCCTTGCTCAGATACAGATGCTGTCTGCCAGGCACATCTGCCACTCCAGATTTTGTGCTGTTCATTTCTTTGCAGTGCAGCCTCTGTGGCAGCTGGGTTGCAGTGGCTGTGCCCTCCTGGCAGCTGCTGGGGATCAGCTGCACTGGAGGCTCTGCACGGGTTAACTCCATAAACTCAGCCTGGTTTTGTTAAGCTCTCCCTGTCCCAGCGTGGATGAGTGGCACTGATGGTGCTGCTCCACCCCTTCCTGACTTAGCTTTATCACTGAATTCTGTAACAGCTTCTCTATGGAAAACATGACATATTGTTTCTTTTTCAGTGTTTCTGTGCAGCGAGAAAGAATGCACTACAGAGTGAACAGTGCAGCTTTTAATACTTAAAGATTTCATCACTGCAAAAAATGAAATACCTTACTTTTTGTTAGTTCTACAGGTGATGATTCCATCAGGCAGAATGAATTTACACAGTGATTACCTGTATCCATCTATCTACAGGCCTCAGCTGCCAGGGATCCTGACATGAGATACGATTTGGAGATGCTCTAATACCCACTAGATAATGCTTTTAAAAGAGATTAAGCTATATGCAAAACAAAACCTGAGTAATTTTCCTAGTATTCCTATTCACTTCCAGGAACTTATGGCGTATTAAATAACAGGAATAATTAGAATGAATGCAGTATTAGAAAATCAGCTTACGTAAGGTGCTTCCAGTTCTGGACTTTATAAAGTTGACCAGTTGGAATACAAGAAGTGACAGCTTTTAAGCATCAGCAGAGTAGATGGCGCCATTCAGAGTGCTGAACAGCCAGTTAGCACTGCTGCAGTTCTGCTCCATGTTTTCAGAGCACTTTGTAGCTGATTTTGATGTAGCTATCCCACTTTAAAACTACATAGCAGCAACCTTAAATAGCATTTAGTGTCAAGATGACTGAAAGTTGTTATGTATATGTATTAATTCTTTTAACTGCTTCACTGAAAACAAACTTCTAAAGAATTTAACCTTTGTAAGAATTTTCAGTGTGCTTGTAATTCGTGAGCCAGAGAAACCAAAATAATTGCACACAAGCAAGTAATTTCCTTCAGTTTAAAACTGAATGTAAGTTGCAGATTTATTTTAGTATTAAGTACTGCAACTCAGTGGATTTAACAGAGACCTTCAGAAGGCATCTTTACTGTTGTGATGTTGATGTTCAGAGCAGCTGGGACTTTGTCCCACAGTTTTTAACCAAACTATTTCATTCATTTATTCTGACTTAAGGAACTTAGTAGACTCAGTGGGTGATTTCTTTAATAAATTTTTCATAACTTGCCATCACTGATTAAATATAAGGAGTTTTGCCCCCAGTACCTACTGCCACTTAAACTGTAGAGCAACAGGTCAGTTCAGACTGGTTTGTGGGAAAAAATTCATGAAACTTACTTGTTCCTGTTTTTTATGTAAAGATCATCATATTGTAGAAACTTCTGCAGAGTCCTTTGTAATATTTGAGATAATATAAAAAACAGTTTTATGGTAAAATTTGTTTAGGTAATAAGTGCAAACAGGTCATTTGCACCTTACAAGATAAAGATAGCAGGTGCCTGGGCCTCTGTATTTCCAGCATTTTGGAATTGCCCAGGTTCCAGGTAAGGAATGTTTGTACTTGTGGTTCATGTAAATCAGCATCATTCCAAGAAGGCAGATTCTCTCCAATCAAAATTCATGCAAATTATGGCAATTCTGGGCTTTGCTGACTGAATTTATTCCAGGAAGAGAGTGTCAAAGGTGCACGGCCTGTGCTGGAATTACTGTGTAAATGAGTTGGCCCAGTGAGCTGGCAGGGTGGAAACTGCAGCTCTTATCTTCCCCCACTGTTTGTCAGCTTCACCCGTGCTCAGGGCTTGTGGCAGGGAGCTCTGCTGAAATTTGGCAGTACAGAAACATTCCCCAGAGGTCTTTTGGTGCCAGTTGCAGAGGCTGGCAGGAGGCACAGATGGTACTTTTCCTGGAAACTATAACATAATGCTGTTTCCTATTAGACACACTGGTGAAAGCTGACTCGGTGACTTAATCAACCAGAGCATCACGTTGGCTGGGGAGGAAACTCTTGCGGAACAGACCCTGACCACAGGGACCAGGTTTCCAGTAAAAGCAGAAATACTGACATAGTTCCTTATCAGATAGCATATAGAAGAATTGTAAAACCAGTTTGAGTTTGAAGGGGAAAATCAGCCCTCAGAGTTGTACTAAGGCTGAAATGACTTCAAAATTTGTCACATCCGCTAGAGACAAACATATCTTTCTGTTAATTGCTGGCAAGTCTGAGACATCTTGTTCCTGACACTCCTGTGGCTTTTAATTTTCACTGCTTGGTGAAGGAAATAGCATATTCTAGCTCCCTTCTGGATGAACTTGCATAATTACTGATTACATCTTATTCCATTAATAATGTGTGAATAAAACACTATAAATTTACATTCCAGGGGGTCTAGTATAATATTAATGCTGATCTAAGCTTGGTTATTATTAGATGGCAAGATTTAGAATAAGAATTTTCATTTACCAGGGGCTTGAGGCATCTTTCTGACATGAATGAGTTCTGATTTGTCCACTTATTGCTTGCCATGTGCCACTCCCCACTCCACCTTATCAGTGACTGGGAGCTTTTATCCCTTAGTCATCAAAATGTTCTACCAATAAACCCAATTTCCTCTAAGATTCCCCACTGCAGCTGTATGTATATATCAAACTTCAAAATAACCCTTAAGCACATTCTGTTCTGGGATGCTGACAAATAGTTTGACAGGTTTAAGTATTTGATGATTTCATTTGAGTCCTTGGCCATCCTTCCACAGACCTGTGGCTGGGGATGCTTCCTTAGGGACTCTTAATGGGTATTGTTTCTCCAGGGCAACATGAGGCTGGACAAATGTTTCCAAGGAAAAAAACAAAACAGACAAAAAAAACAAACAAAAAACCAAAACAAAACAAAAAAAAAAAAAAAACCCCCAACAAAACCAAAAAAAACCCCCAAAAAAACCAAAACCCCAAGTAATTTTGTGGGAAGAGATGTGTAAAGGAGTCTGAGACCTCTGTAAACCTGGACTCTTTAAATCTAAAGCCTCCTGCTACAAAAACATCTGTGAAGTCACACCTGGAGTCTGCTACCAGTAGCCATCTGCTGCCCACACTGCATCCATTCCATGGTATTTTGGAAAGCCATGGTTAGGATTGTAAAAATTCCTGGAACTAGAGCCACGTTAATGACATGGAAATAAGTACTAGTGCTTACTAACTGCAGTGTATCCATTCACATGCCATACAGCAATTAACTCTCTAAAAATTTGAACAGACTTTTTGTAGCGATTTCTTAGTGTCCTTCATAGGTAACACGCTGTTTTTAGTAAGTCTTGCCTGCTTCAGGAAGCAAAAATAACTTCTGTAGCACCTTTGTTACTGCAGGAGCCCTGATATATTGGATTTGCGTGGCAAGTTTTATTTCTCATTACCCTACTTTAATTTGATTGTTATTGAATTCATTTTTCTGTAAGTTGAGTCTGTTTTGTTTAGGATGGTAATGGGAGAGTGATCTCTCCCCCTCCTTCTTTCAACCCAAAAGCCTTGAGTTCTATTTTCTCTCCCTGTCCAGCTGTGGAGGGGAGTGAGAGCGTGGCTCTGCTGGGTACCTGCTGCCCAGCTGAGGTCAGCCCACCACAGAAATAAATGTATAATCTGCTTCCTCCTGTGCTAATGGGTGGAAGCCTGAGGAGTAATTAGTTTGTCAGAGAGCCAGTTTCTTACTAATGATTGATAAATGGTTGTTTTGACAGAGCCCACACAGGCACTGGGTGCTGAGAACAGTAAAGCACAGTTTGTAGGGAGGCCACTGGAGCCTGCTGGTCTGTCCTCACCTAAATGAGCTCTACTTATTGTGGCTGTTGTGGAAGATATGCAGAATATTCTGATAGCCTCTTATCTGATGTTCAGATCCTGCATGCAGGAGTTCAGACTAATCAGTCTGATGTGCTAATCACAAACATTGATGTTTACATGAATCACTTTGACCAGACATTTGATTAACTTTGTTGCATCACTTCAGAATCAGTCTGACTTGTGTAGAAATCCATGGAATTCTGCTCAGACTTAAATGATGGAGCCAATCAAACCCGTGCCAGATGTGATGCTGGCATGACAAATAGGGTGCTGCCTTTTATGCTGCTTTAGCATTTCTGTCAGAACAAAGTTAAGTTCAGCTGACAGAGCCCTAAGGGAGAGTAGGTGTTCTGCTACATACAGTAGAAAACAGATTTGCAAAAATCACTGTGATTAGTGTAGTTAAAAATGCTTATGGAGGCTAAAAGGACAGCAGTCATTCTGCTTATTCAAAGTGTCTGCTGCAAGCAGTCAGGAAATTTTTGGTGCTTTGAAGTTTGCCTTTGGCTTACCTGCTTTTATAATATAAATGGAAATGCAACTTAATTGTGATTAATTAGTTAATTAGTTACCGCTGTGTCTATCTGCTTTGCAGTAATATTTCACAGTATGGTTTGCTGCATGTTCATTACTATCCTATGAATAAAAGATTCATAAGGATCTCACTTTCACAGAGAACTTTTTTTCTCTCTCTTAAACACTAATTGGATTAACTTTTGATCAATTCCTCTGCTATACTTCTCTTCTGTAATACTTCTGGATTTAATATACAGAAACATAAAGATCTTGTATACTCAGAGCAATAAATAAAAAAAATTAAAGCATATAGTTATTGCCTAAAGAAACAGTGAGAAATGAAGCCTAATGTGCATGAAAATTGATATGCACAAGAAAAGCAACTACAACTTTGTTTTGGCCAGCCAGATAAAAGTGGGAGTATGGCAAATTCAAACAGTGATGTTTTCCCTAAAGAACTGCTATCTAAAACCCAAACATTGTTTTCTAATGACGGCATGATGCAAGGCTTAGATGAATTTATGTAAATTCTTTCTAGGCTCTTAAAAACCGAAAGCAATCTAAAAGGAGAACTGCATAAAATCTCACCTGGGAGGCACTGCCTTGCTGTCGCAGAAGCATTTTTCCCATCAAGCCAGTCCCTTTTGTGAGCGAGCTCAGCAGAGAGTGCAGGGTCTCATTTCTGGGGCAGAGCAAGCCCTGGGAGCCGCTGTGGCCGCGGTGCCCCCGGCGTGGCACTGGACACTGTGGGCACATGTGACTGCCCTGCACATACGTGCTCATAATCCCCTAAGCTGCAGCCACACGCTCTCATTGGAGCTCTGGCAACACCAGGGCCTGATCCTGCCCTGGGCACCGTGCTGTGTACCCTGCCCCTGGTTGGGAAAGGGTTTGGGAAAGGACAGAGGGAAAGGACACGCTGTGGTTCGGGGAACAGTTCAGCCATTGGTGTTGTTACATAACGGGAGACAAACAGCGGCTGCATCAAACCCAGAGAGCTTTGGTACAGGAAAATAATTTGACCATCAGAGCAGCTACTCTGTGCACATTAGCAGAGTCATGGCCAGAATGAGCCAGGCTGACAAAAATATTATATTAGTGAGGTGTGATTTTCTTCATAGCTGCTCATCACAGCTGTGTGTGCTGGGAGTCTCATCCCCCCCACCTCAGAAACACAATGCTGTTTACCAAAACCCTGCAACATCCTCTGGAGATTTAAACAGTAACCAACGTTAGACTTGAAAAAGAGCCAATGTGAGCTTTAAAAAATACTGTAAACCTCAGAATTCTTTTATGCATTCAGAAGAAACATTTTAATTGGGGGGAAAATAATCATGTAAGGAAAATGGTGCTGCTCTATCAACTGACTTTAATGAGGTGGTAGGTACATGTAAATTCTTTGCATTTGAATAAAAAGCCTGTAACATCATGATTCTGTCTATTTAGCTTGAATACAAATAGTCCTTAAATAATTTGCCTTTTTAAACTGTGGTGAAGAAATAATTTATGTGTTTTCCTTCCTCCCCAAAGCAGTAAAGTTGAATACATGATTTTACTTACTAACTATAAAGGAGTTGACCCATAAAATGAATGAAGAACTTGTCTTTCATGTTAGCATGTGGATCTTCTTTAGTGTATGTAATAAAAATGTATTTTGTTGTTCTATACCATTAGTTGCTTATTTTTAATTTTGCAGTTTCTTACAAGCTAAATTTCACAACAGGACTCCGAGATGGGCTCTAAGGTTAACACCTGAGAACGTTCTAAGTGTTGGTATTCATGATCTAAGTATTTGCTTAGTTCAGTTATTTTTTGTTCCTTTTGGCTAAGCTTCTATTGTTTATATTAAAGTTAACCCCCCCAAGTCTCTATTTACAATGTCTATCACACAGCAGCTCTGCTAGTAGGTCCCCTGTAAGTATTTTCCATTAGATTTTCCATTGTTGGAGATTGGTCAAATTGTTAAATAAACAAGCACTTCTTTAATCTCTGAAGTAATATTTCTTTGAGGAGACAGTGTGGGGCAGCCCAGGATTATGACTTTTCCTTTTTTTATGCTTGTAATATTTCATACTTATCACTCATTTGGTTAAGCCGTTATGTATGGTTTGTATTTTGAAACACAGAGAAGAAAACCCAAGCTGTGTTGTTGATTTATATTTGATAATACCAGTGACAGTTGGGCATGGAATTGAAGGGGAAGTGTGCTTTCCTTTTGAAATTCAGCCCTCATAAACTTTAGCATATCAGCTTTTTGCCGGACAGAAATGCAGAGACTGGGAGATGGAATAGCACTCCTTTGGTCTCCAGGGAGAGCAGGGGGTAATAATGTGGCTCCTTGGAGTCTGCTGCTCTCCTGGTTTTATAGAGGCAACTGCTTGCTCTCATAGGCCCTGCCAGTCCATCACTTCTTTCAGGCTGTAGTGCCCACAACCTAATACTTTTTCCATTTTCCTGGCTGGGTTTGTCAAGCAGACTTTCTGCAAGGTTTCCTGGAGTGTAGAGATACAGAATCCCTGCCACAATGATGCTGTGTAACTACAGCTTGTAGTCACAAGTGGTAGTTGGTCACCTGGAGTTACTTGGGGAACCTGTGGGACAAAGAAAATTGCTGTGCTTTGACCATAAAGCACATTTCAATAATATCCATAATTACAGAACTTTTCCAGATATTTCTTGTGTTTTCTGGCCTCCCCAGAACAGTAAAGTTTAAGATATGCTTCTATTTATCAGCCATAAAGGAGATTAACCCTAAAATGAATGAAGAATCCGTGGGCAAATCTATGGATGGGGTTTTGTGCTGAGACTTGGTCCTGGCCACACAGCTGCAAGGGGACTGAGGGAAATGTTGAGGTTTACTTTAGTGACTTATTTTTTAACTCTGCCTCACTGCAAAGTCAGCAAGCACAAACCTCAGTGAAGGTGGAGCCTCTTCTGTGACCTGCCAGGTAAATTAGCCCAGACCTAAAACACCTTTAAGCACAAGCCAGATATTTTTGCTGTGCATGTGGCAGAGGCTCGGCTGGACAGGTGTCTGGTGTGAGCACGAAACACACAGAACATAATGCAGTTTTTCTTTGTGTCCGCTAAGCAGCAGGGATCACAGAAACCTTGGAGGCCTCCTCACAAGATTAATTTTCAGATACGGTGTACTGTTCAATATTTTTGGGGTTGATTCATACACTGAATTAAATATGGCAGTTCCCTGTCCACCTTGCCCCAATTATGTCTCTCATGGCTGATTTTTCTATAAAGTTAATGCACAGCCCTGAAGTTCATAATTACAGGTAACCTTGGTAATATGAAAATGGGATATAAACAGTGCAGGTTTTTCTTTACAGAATAATCTGTCGTGATTCAGATGTTCAAGTCTTATATGTTTAAGGTGCTGATGTCCCTAACATGCTGCTACATCTGATAGACAATTCTAGTAGTAGTTTTTACTTACAGAAGCTAAATAAGACCAAAACAAAGTTCTGTGCAATTTTGTTCAACATTATAATGACTTTTAAAAGTTCACCTTCCAGGACTGCTCTGTGCAGTAACTTAGACAGTTTCAGTGATTCAGGTGGATTAAACAAATCACAAGGTTAAAGTGAAAGTAGTTATTCAGGACTGTGGTTGCCAGAGCATTATTTTTATGAGCTGAAGTGGTTTCATTGAAGCATCACTATAATATTAGTGAATTAGTGTGTGTGTTTCAGCCCTTCATACCCATGTGCAGAGTGTCTATAAAGAGTGGTTATTCATTTAAAGGATTATCACAAATATTCCTCAGTATACTTTTATCTTAAGCGGGTACCTTCAAAGGAATGCAGGCAGTTGGTGGTTGATGATAGAGAGACTGAGCAAAGATCTCCTGGTTCACTGCACAGACTGAAGCCAATCCCCACTGACATTCCTTCTCATTTTCGGTATTACTGTTTCAAGTGTAAAGCAAGGTGTAGTATTAATGGGATTCATTCAAGACTGTTTATTTCTGTTTCATCTTAGTCTGAATATTCAGCAAGTTCATATTTGGTCATAACAAGTCTGAAAATGCTTTAGTAATTACATAAAAAAATGAAAGTGAATGTGCAAATCAGCTGAGGTAAGCAAGACTTATTTGCACATTTTAGGTTAGTTGCTTTAGCACTGCCTTTTATATGAGCACAGCTTTGAGTCCCTTTCGTTTTTCATCTGCTACAGTATTTCAGGTTGCAAGAACTTTGATGGAAAGTTTTAAAAAGGCGACCACAACTGTACCAGTGCTGCAACCCCATTAATCATACATTCATTCCTCAGAACCAGCGTCTCTGGTTTGAGGAATTCACCCAGCTCTCCCTCAGGGCCGTTCCAGATGAGCTCTGGTGAAACTGCCTGTGGAAGCTGGATGTTTCATAGCTGGGCACAGCCTTTTTTCTGCTGAGGGCCACCAGAAAGCGAGTGGCGCCTTTTGGTGTCCAGTGGGACAAGAAAGCTCATCCTGAGGGGCACTGCAGTGCTCTGAGCAGCTGAGGCAGCTCAGGGTTACCCTCCTTGTGCCAGCTCCATCATTACAGGGTTGGGAATCTCCTCCTTTACAGCTCCTTCCTCTACTGACATGACCCAGGATCCTCATGTGATTTTTAGTGGAAATCCCTCACACCTGCTAACCCTGCTAATTCATAGAAGCTTTCCCAAAGTATTCCAAGCTTGTGGTTCATGTCAGTAGCATGCCTTTTACTTTATTTAGAAAAGACCATGATTCTGTTTCAAAAACATGGGTCTGTGCCCAAAACCTGATAGCTGCATATCAATAGGAATGGTAATAATAAGCAGGTCAGGAGTATCTGTCTTTTCTAGTCAGTAGGTTTTTTAACTTGAGTTCCTTTATATCTGACCCTGATTGGTGTGGCCAAACTGCTGAAATTCTGTTAGGTCACTGCTTGTGTGGGTGTATTAGAGGTGTTCTTTGGTGTGCCTGTGTGCATCTTTTGTCTCTGCATACTTTGGCTAATTTTATTAGCTACTGTTTGAAAATGTCAGAAGACATCAGATCAGTTTATTTAGCTATTGTGGGCTAATCCAAACACACAGGATATAATACACAGCTCCTGACCTTTTCCTGTTACCAGCCTTGCAGCAGCTCTTTCCTCTGTAGACCTCAGGTGGTGGGAAGGGAGGAAGGGCTTTAACCCTCTGGGTGTGTTTTGTGAAGCTCACAGGACAGGCTGAAGGCACTACAGCTCACTTTGCAGCACAGGAAAAGCAGGAGAAAGCACAAGCAAAGGAAAAAGTCCAGGGTATTACTGTCCTCCTTAATAAATTCTTGGCTGCAGTCTCCCCACCCTTCGACCCTTTAAAGAAGTTGTAAAGCACCAAGTTTGCAAGCTCCAGATTGTGGTAGTGAGTAGGATTTCACAGTCAGCTGACCATGAAGTGCTACCAGCTTCTAAAATCTGCTTGACTGCACATTACTTCTTGAAGCCTTCCAGATTTTGGAGAAAATTGCTGCACAAAAATCTGTGAAGTTGAGGTTGAAGGTTGAGGAGTTAAAACATAATTTCCTCTAGCTGTTCATTTTACCATTGCCACTTTTGATCTATGCTCATGCGAAAAAACAATTTATGAATAAATCTCTACCCCGAGAGATATTTTGATGGCATAAATCTATTGTATTTATTGTTCATAGCAAATTTTAAAGGGAAGAAAAAAACAGGAAGAATACAATGAAAATGTTGACCTTAATGAATGAAAATTGGACTGTTTGTACTATGAGAAAATGAGATAATTATGGCTATAAAATCTCATCCTCAGAGAATGAAAATAAACAACATTCACCATGTGTGGAAATGGGAGTGAGCCATTATGGTAAGATGGATTCACTGAGATCTTTTCTGCATAGTAATTCTTCATAATGTGGGATTTTTATTTTTTTTTAATTTAAGGACTAAAGCCATCTTGGAGAATGTTCCTGGAGCTTGGCACTGGTGAAAGAGATTGGTTTAGAAACATTTCACACCAGGAAAATATTTGGAAACCAGTAATATGGTGTTTGGCCACTACAATTATAAGCAGCAATAGATGCAATTTTTGTTGCATTAGAGCCATTTGGCAGGTTAGTGGTTCATTTATCTGTTACCAAAGATTTCCTAGCCAGGAAATCTACTCTGCATAAATTCCATATTTTATACTGAGTCTTCTTTTGATGGGGAAAAAGTGATTAAAAAACAGCATGTCAAAACAAAGAGTTAAATCATCAGTTAAATAGAGCACAGTAACACTGCAAAGTTTGACTGTTTCTGGATTTTAGAATGAATTTTCCTTTAAGCAGTAGCTAAATGATTTCCTTAGATTGTTCGTGTGTTGCACGAACCAGATCAGATCAGTCTTAAAGTTCACAATTTTCCCCAGAGTGTCTGAAATCCTACTACAAAGAGTCCTTTCGTCTTAAGAGTCTGACACCAAGTAGAAATAAAAGGCTGAAATAATAACACCACTAACTTGGTTTAATTAATTGTATGTTTTTGTACTTAAGCTTGAAGGGTGGAAAGTATTTCTTTAAAGGCTACCTACAAAACTGGTGAATGAGCAGCCACTCAGCGTGCCACTTCAAAGAGAAACACCCAAAAGAGCAACAGAAGGGAAGCTGCTTTTGAATTCTCTGAGTTCCTCCTGGCAGCCCAGGGCTTGTAAAGGAAAACAACCCAGAAATGGTTATTTTCTTTTGTGTTAGTTACATAACCAGCTCCCAGCAAATAAAGCTGGAGGTGGAGCAGCCATACAAAACCCCACTTGGTAACCTATGCCTGCCATAGCTGCACAAAAGAATCTCACGTGAATTTAGGCATTTTTCCTTCCTGGCAAAGGGAGATTCCTTACACTGCCTGCAGCCAGCTTGATAAAATTCAGGAGCCATGTGTTGCACTGGTGGATATTTTATAATTTGAGCCTTCATGGTTACTCCAGATTTGTACCTTATTGCTGAAGCAAACAAATTTTGGTTTCTACTATCTTTTATTTTTTAGATATCTTTATATGCCATATTGTAATAAAGTAAAGAAGTAGGGGAAGGTAACTGCAAAAGGGAAAGCTGGTTTATACAACAGTGCCCAGTCCTCCCTTTAGGATCAGTTGAAACTCCAGAAATTGTGCTTTGGTGTTAACCATCCTGTGCCACTTTAAACTCTGCCTTTGCAGCCGTGCTGTGGCTGCCATAAAGCAGCATTTGGGATGGAGGCTGGTATTTCACTGCTGCAGATGACAGCCCTGGCTGGTCAGCAGCCTTTGTTCTGATCTTTGTGCCCTGCTTGTCCTGCATCCCCCTGACTGCAGCTGGTGGATCCTGGCTCTGCCTCCCCCACAGCTCTGGAATGGCCTGCTCCTGGCTTGGGACTTCAGCTTGTGATTTACTGGTTATGAAATCCCAGGATTACAGGTGTGCTCCTTTACTGTCCTCAGGTGTCAGCTGTAACACTGCTGCCAAGATGTCCTGGTGCCCTCATTTTTAAAGGGTGATTAGGAGACCAGCCTGAGAATAGCTGTAACTGATGAAAGGATTGAGAGAATTTATACATTTGGCAGTTCTAACCATTTTTTACACTTACTTTATAGACCTGGAAAGGAGGGACTTGCAATAAATACGAAATTCTAAAATGTCAACTCTGCCCAACTTCTACAAATTTTATTATCATTACCTCTGTGAGAATTAAAAGTCAGTTCATGTACTCCAGAGCAGCAAATATTGTCAGACAATGTGTAATGGAAATTTCTGAGAGCCAATATTTAACATCCTGAAATGAGAAGCATCCAGGATAACTTTTGAAATCGCTTGAATTCACTATATATTACAACAAAATATGAAGGTAAATATTAAGGTATTTTCATCAGATGGCTTTAAATTAATCTTTGGATTTTCTTTTAGAAAAAGAAATGAAGAATCTTTGAGTAATGGTGAAACAGGGTGCCACTCATATTGCTCTCACTCTGAAGCATGACATAGAGAAAAACTACTTGGAAGTAGTTCCATTTCCATGTTTAAACTCTTGTTATTTGAGTCCAGAATGCTCTGAAATTACCTGGTTTAGGCCTTGATACTGCAAATTAACTCTGGGTAGTTAGATGCATAAACAGAGGCACAGCAAAACGCCACTGAAGTGAGCACATCATGTGTGGCCCGGGGCTCTGTCTCATGGGGCTGTTTGCTGGGGGTTTGTTTATTTTTTAAGTGTTCTAAAATGTTTCCCAAGTAAGTATGTGACATTCCATAAATGACAGATCAGTAGCAGCAAACTTCAAACTCTCTTACAAAGTAGCTTTTCTTGGCTTTGTTTAGGAAAGTCTCTTTGATTCTGCTTGTATTTAATGTGCTGCTGGGTAACTGTGGAACATACATCTTCTTAAACCAAATTCAGAGAGTACCATGAACTGACACCTGCTTAAGTCTTTAATTAAAAGTGGTTTAATCTCTAACAATCTCTATGTACATAAGCAGAAAGTATCTGTGTTTCATGTGTACTTTGAACTGCCATTCATTTAGAAATCAAAGATTTGTAAATGAAACACAGTATGCCAGACATGATGATGTTTGACTGGAATCTCTTCTTGTTGGCATAGACTGAATTTCCTGGTGCTGTCAGCCCCCAGGAATACATTCTTATTAAAAATTACAGAGAGAGGGAAAATATAGAAGGAAGGCTGTCTTAAAATGTGTATGTATCAACTATATAAAAAATATATTTAAAGCAGGCAAACAAACACCTACAGTGGGATCTGTAGTGGAGAACTGCCAGTGGGATTAGGCTTTTGTAGCTGAGTATCTTGCAGGTGAGTATGTTGAAGGAGCCTCTTCTACACCAAGTCTAGGTTTTAGGGTAACAGATTTTTTTTTTTTTTAACAATAGCCTCTAAAGTAGTGGTTGCCCACAGAGCTGCATGCATGTAATGGGTTTATGACTGGCCTTCAGTGAAGAATTTAAACTTAAAAGCTTGTCTTGCTGTAGCTGATATCTTATTCAATATATCCTTTCTGTTCTTATACACAATCTCTAAGATTAGTGTGGTTGAGTATATTGAAAGTAATAAAAAACAGACACAGAAAAATTGTTGTATGTTTAAAGAAAAAAATCATAAAATGAAAGAGGAAGTGCATCATTTATTATAACACCATGTAGACTAATGAAAAACATACTGCAGGCTGGAAATTTGTTAAGAGCTGAACTCAAAAAGTTTCCACTCCCAAAAAATGCCTTGGGGCCTCCAGCTGTAAGGGCCTGTGGGTAAAGAGGCCCTATGGTAAACTGACATAAAAAATAAGTACTCCATAAACAGTCAGCTCCTGTTTCACAACAGTTGGAAAGATATTTTTAAGAAGTATTACTATTGATGCAGACTGTACTTTATCAAAGTAAAGGGAGGCAACGCATTTAACTAGAATGTTAAACTGAGAGTTGGGCACTGGGCACCAAAATGTTTATTGTACATAGGAGAATATGAAAAAGATGAGGTGACCTGCTGAGGGTGACAGAACAGCAGCTGGTACTGGCAGAGCTGGAATTAACATTAAATAATTTCTAGCTTCTCATCCTTTGCTCATTAGACTGGGCTGTACAAGTCCCCTGTTCCTCTCCATGCTGAACAGGTGCCACCCCTTGTACCCAAGAATGTTCTTTTGTTGTGTGCAAATACCCCCTGAGAGTTTTGGTGGTGTTTCCACCACAAGTGCTTACATGAATGGAATTAATTGGCCTCTTGAAGAAGACAAGATGAAGTTTTCTGTCTGTCCTTTAAATCTAAACAGATTAAGTTCAGATTAGAAGTCTTTCCTAAAGGTGCATCTTCCCTGCTGAGCCAACAAGGGCTTGGCTTTGGCTTTGCCTTTCCCTTTCTCCCTGCTCAGCCCTTGTGAGTGACACTCATTCCCAGGGGCTGTGGGCTTCCAAGGCAAGTTAAACCCTCAGGATGCTCTCCCAGGAAGGCTTTGCAGCCTCCATTCCTGCTTCACATGCCTTGGGAAGCAGTTTGCAGAAGTAATCCCAATTAAACCTTCTGATGTGCCTCCAGGCTGTTTCTCCAGAGGTTTCCCTGCCCGGCAAAGAACCCTGGAGTGCATCAAGGATGATGGGACACTTCCACACAGTCCAGATTTCACAAACTTAGTAAATTGAATGTAACTTAATGAAACTGTTTAGGTGGCAGCTTTGTGATCTTTGAGAAGGACAATCGGAGAGTTAATACCATTTATCTTAGCTATGTCTTCAGTCTTGGTAATCCAGTACCTTTTTACAGAAATAAGTATCAGGTCTAGAAGTCCCAGTTTTGGTAAATATTTTCACAGTTTTACATTGATGAAATAAGCATGCACAGTAATAATCACACTGTATTGCTACAGCTCTACTTACATGAGGTGCAGCCCAGGAGAATATCAGTCCGAGATGGAGCCACTGGGAGGAGAAAAGGGAAAAAAAAAAAGGTGAAACAGTTACTTCTAGGTGATTGAAAGAAATTAAAATAAAATTTAATCAAATCTGGTAAATACAGATCACTTTCATTTATGTGTCTTGCATCTCCCTATACCATCTCTGTGTAGCATTTACAGTACCCAGTGTTTTCATCCAGTGATTAGAGAAGCTGTAACATAATTGTTCATGGTGTTTGATGCTGTAATGCCTCACAGGGCTGATGGTTTTATTTACACTTGTGAGGTGAACTGAAGATCTTGGATAAAAGCTGCAGATTGATCTAAAAATATACCCATAACTTCCTTCTCCTCATTAAAAATGTCATGCTTGGTGGGTTAAAACTGACATGTAACAGTCCCAATATGAAATATTTGTTCTGTAATGTGAAACCACGATAAATGTCACTTTGGTTTGTTACTGCTAGAAGTGGTGGGTTTGGCACGCAGTGTCACATTAATTCACGTTACTGAGTATGTGTTTGCTCCTTTGCATGCCAAGGGGAAAAAATATAGAGAATTATATTTTATTGCATTATAAAGAGTGTAATATATCTGTCCACTCAAAATTTATAACCACCATTTCAGTGTATCTTTAGATAAGATCCAACTTATCTAAAGGAGAAGAAGAAATAAATAAAACACTAATTTCCATATGTATTGCAGTATGGAAAAAAAACCAAACAAGCATATGTAAGGAATTAAAGAGGTTTGAGCTGAGATTAATGATTGAACAGTAATATTTGTAGAGAAAGGCAAACTTTAATAAGAGTAGCTGAGTTCTCCCCTAAAAAGAAAGATTAACTTGTTCAATGGTACTTAATTATGACTGAATTTTGAGGTAAGTAGAATACTTAATCTGGGAAAAATGTTTTAAGATAGCTGTCTGTGCCACTTCATTCTTTCTTGTATTAAAGTTTTATTGAGAGATTCAGAGCTGGTCTATAAAAGATTTGATCTCATTCTGATCAAATGATTTTTTGTCTACTATCAGCACCAGTTATGGTTATTACTACCACATTTTCCAGTCAGGGCTCCCCAGCTCCCCTGCTCTCCTTGGCCTCTCTCTGCCCTCTGTTTGACATCTTGTGGTTGGCATTTAAGGGCCCAAGAAAAACAAACAGTGCAACCAGTATTTTGCTTGCAATTTTAGTTTCATAGTTTGATGGAGAATAGTAAATAGAAAGACAAACTGTTACTATTTTTATGTGGTCTTGGTCCTAAGAGAAAGGGATTTCCACGGCTAACATGACTTTGTGATGTGCCACACAGGTGGAAATGCCCAACACCAACTCTGGTGGCTGTAAAACCCTGCAGTAGTGGCTGGCTCATCACAGTCTCTGGCTGGCCTCACTTCTCAAGAACAAAAATAAATCAGCCACACATCCAGGCAAAGAAGGAGCAGCTGTTCTGTTCATACTTCCATGCAAATTTAAGCCACATTCAGGCAAGTAGTGGGACTGATGCTTTAGAGCAGAAACTGATTGTGGAGAGCTTGTCCTGGTTCCTGTCACTGCTGAAGTCCCACCTGGACACAGCTGGGACACATCTGGAGCTCTGGGAGCTCCAGCTGTGTAAGGACAGGCTGCAGGAGAGCTCCCCCTGAGTAATGCAGGCCTCCAGAGCTTTAGTTGTGTCCTGTTGCCTCATCTCCACGTGGGCATGGGAATCACTAGAATTAGACATGGGAATTGTTGAATTCAGCTGGCACACTTGCACAGGTTTCTTTATACGCACAGCAATGTGCAGTGCTGGGATCACTGCTGTGTGCCCATGGAGTTCCTAGGTCTGGCTTGCAGAAAGGCTCTGTGGTCACCCAGCAGCCTCCAAAGAGCAGCTTTGCTACTGCTGACCTGCTGCAGCTCCCAAGGATAACGTGGGACTGACTCACTGCTTTCCTCCTTCCTTCCTCAGTAGCCCTCCTGCATTGATTCTTTTGCTTTCTGATCCTTGCTGTTGGAGTACAATTTCTTTTATGTAGTAAATAATGTTTCAGGATTGATTAAATCGCAACATGAATCATAATGGGAATGGTGAGCTGTACACAGGGCTCTTTAAATCTGTAAGTCTGTGGAGATGAATAACAAGTTCTGTAGGGACAGCCTTAAAGTGGGTTTGCAGTTTTGCTGGGAGCTGAACTCAACTGGTTTTTGTTTTAATGTAGTCAACTTGAGTGGAATAAAATGCTGGTTAATCAGTTTGAAATGAAATTGTTGCATGGGCAGAGTGAGCATAGTTATTTCTAGATAGCTTAAAGAATGGAGTATGATTTCAAAGGTCATGTGTAATTATACTTTCATTCATGAGGCCTGTGTTTTCTATTCTAAGAAATATAATTAATGTATTCTATTAATCATGCAGAATTCTGAATCAGAACATAAAATTTTGCAGTGCTATAATTAAGAGAAATGAAAGTGATAAGGAGTAACAGCCATGTAGCTAATGAGGGAATTAATTTCAACGTGTGTTTTAGGCCATTAAGTACTACATGCAAGAAGTGCTGCTTTGCCAGCACAAAGCAAAGGAAGGCATTTAAGTACCACTCCCTTCCCCAGCCAGCATCACTGGGAATTCTGGACAGCTCCAGCTGCAGTTCCAGCAGGAGCTTGCACAAGAAATGTGCAAGGAGATACAAATCACTGGTGCAGATTGTCCTTTAGCAAGGAAAAGATTTTGTATTCTGCATGTGGACATGAATTTTTCTCTATGCAAATATTTTTATCCTTTCAAGTTGGACAAAGTTTTACAAAGTTATAAAGCCAAGAGCTTAGGTGTTTTTTTCTGTATGTCAGGATCTGCAGGCCATCCAGGACATCCTTGTTGACGCTGTGCTTTGCCTTTTCTTTTTTTTCTTAAGAAGTCTAAAGTGTTTTCCTTGTGTGGTTTCGCAACCTCATTTTTTTTCCCAAACAGCAGGAGTCCTATCACTAGATCAAATTTGGAATTCACTGCTTCCAACAATTGTCTAATGGATCCACATGTTTACACAGCATGACACTGGCATCCAGATAGTGTCATGAAAGTCTCAATCAGTACTACCGTTTTGTGCTTCCTCCCTGCTTAAAAAAAAGAAAGGGGAAAAAAAAGAGTAGAAAAAGGGGAAAAACTACAGGCACTTTTTTCCCTGGTGCTCAGGGGAGCAGTAAATGCTTCAGCCACCAGTAGTTGCTCACAAAATTTTGGAAAAGTCTTTCCATCTGTTCTGACTGAAAATGCCAACTCTCAGATATTTTATCAGTACTTATTGTATCAATAAATAGATCTTAAAATCATAGACTCCCAGAGCTGCCTGGGTTTTAAGAGACCTTAAAGATCATTCACTTCAGTCCCATTGCTGTGGACACTGGTTGCTCAGAGCTCCATCACACCTGGCCTTACTTCCAGGGATGAATGCTACAAAATGGGAGACTGGAAAATAACATTTCCAGACCCAATCCTTTCTTCCTTCCTGAGCCTTCCTGCTGAAGGAAAACTTGATTATCTGTGTAGTGCTGTGCCCCTAACTTGCAGCACCCACACCACTGCCTCGAGAAAGCTCCAGCTGCTTCTCCCTGCCACTGATGTGTCCCTGTGGCCATTTGTGTGGCATTATGGTCAATCAAATCACCCAGAGGATCTTTCTGAAAACCAGAGTACCCAGGAGCAGCCTCAGGCACTTGGCATTTGTGTACATGGGAGGACCATTTCTAATTTACTTGCCTGGGTATTTTGCCAAGTGTTTGATTGCTGTTCCCTGTTATTGGATGTAAATAAATCAGTAGCAATTACTTGGCAACGAGCGTCCACGGTCATTTGCTCTGAAGAAACTTAGTCCCTGGTAGCATTAAGTGAAGGAAGCGGGGTTTGGCTAGGACACCAGAACCTTTATTTTTTTTTACTGTTCCCATGGGATCATTCACTTCCACACAAGCAACTGCCTGAACTGGCCAAGTGGTCTTGATTTAATGTTGCTTTATGAACACGACTTGTCGCAGCTGCAGGATGTCATAACCTCTATTTCCTTAGCTTAGATTTGAAATCTGGAGCCATATGATTCAGATGAACCACAACTGCCCCTGCTTAATTTAACTTGATGTATTTGTTTTGAAAATACTCATTGTTCACTCCAAGTTTTAGCTGCTAAATGAATTAAGCTGATCTGCACTGTTAAATGCGGAATACTGACCAGCTTGATTAAAAGCTGCAAAGAAAGCTGCAGTAATCTTTAACTTATCAGTGCCAATGAAAATATTTCATCAGTGTAAACCTAAAAAATCAGAACTTGTTTTAAATACAATAATTAGAGATTGTCCCTGAGATGAATGTAGCTCTTATACAAAAAAAAATCCCAGATTCTTGCAAAAATAATTGTATGTTGTGCAGTATTTCAGGGAAGTACAGTGAGCTCACCAAAAACGGTTGCTGCAGACAGGATTCCGAGTACAAGATGATGAGCAGTACTCAGTTGGCTTTGCACCCAAAATTTGATTTTACAGGGCTCCTGTTCTTGTGCAGCTTAGAAACTTTTGCATTTGAAGTAAAGCCAACTGGATTTGTAAAGATACTTATCTTATTCTCTGGCCCCACTCAAATCACCAGAAAATATTAAGGCTGACAAGCCCTAACTTTATATGCTTCTCAATTAATATTTTTATGTTAGATTATAGTACACACAGATTTGCACAAGTGCCAGGTTTGAAGTCACTCAGCTGGTTTCCAAGTGGCAGATGCTGCCTTCACTACTGTGTGTCTGCTCTCCACAACAGTAAATATTAATGTCAGAGTTTAGTGTCTTTCCTTGTGACTTGTTGCATTAGAGAAATCTTATGCAACAAGCAGGCAGAATAAAAGCTGTGCCACATCCTTTCTAAAAATACTTGATCTTTAAAGATACCTTTAGGTGTGTAAAATTTAAAAAAAAAAAAAAAAAAAAAGAAAAAGAGAAACAGTCTTTGCCATGGCTGTAGTCCATTAAATACAAAAAACCCCAAATATTCCCCAGCATCTGCAAACCCACCCTTTTATTGAAGAGATTGAGACACAGCAGAAGTGAAAAATCACCCAAGAGGGTTTGCTTATGTACCCAGTCACTGAAGGTCAGTCTCAATTGCTAATATGTCCTATGAGATTTCTTTATTGCTTGTTACATAAATGAGGATTCATTTACAGGCTCTAATTTTTAGAATTATATTTTTATGATTAAGTTTATAAATGTCATAATCTAATTACATTCTTAACTTCCACTTTCTACAACTGCTTGTTTGTAGTGATATTTTATAAATTTTCTTATTTAGTTATTCTTAGATTCTCAGAGAGACTAAACAAAGTTTGAGAGCTGGGATGCTTTCCCAAATGTAGTTTAGAGCTGTTGGGCAGTCAGTGAACTGCTTGTGCAGTCTGAAATAGAAGCACCTGCTGGAACAGCATCTGCAGGATGCTAAGTTTGGTAAATCAACACCTGTGTGTTGGTAACCTGCAGGTGGATCAGTGTGAGGGCACCCACAGAGCTGCTTCTAATTGTCAGGTGTGTCTTGTGGAGTGGAAAAGTGCAGAGGAAATGGTATTCAAATACTGAAAATTACCTTACAATTAACATGCAATTTCAGTTGATGGATTTTGGGCAATTCTACTTCCTGCCAACCTGCATGGACTGAGCGAGGTTTCTTTTCCTCCTCCTATTTCCTCTCCCTCCCAGGGTATTGCAACAAACTGGTTCTGACTTTAGTGTAAGGCAGTGGAGCCATTCTGGATTTAAAAGCTGGTGTTGGTGTCTGAAGGCAGTGCTGTGGCCTGGGGACTTGGCTGAATTCCTTAGCAGTGGTTCCATGACCAGCTGGAACAGTTTCTTGCATTTCACCATCCCTTCCTTTTTTTGACATGGTCACTGAAAATTATTTATGCACCCTAGGATTTAACCCACCCCGTATTAGACTTCAATGTCCCAGCCTTGAAGGCTGACCTGAGTTTATTTATATTCACACAGAGAGCTGACATTTCACACATCTCTCTGTCAGATCTGCAGAGCTGATGGCTGAAGAGCACTTTCTGTGACCTGCTGACAGCTCGATGGCACCATGTGTGGCCAGGCAGCTCCAAATGGGGGACGTGTTTGCCCCTGGCTCTCCTGGCGAGTTGAATGCGGGCACTTTCCTGCCAGCAGCCAAATGTGACCACCTCCAGTCACTGGGATGCCTGCATTGCCTCCTGTGCTGGTACCTGCCTGATGGCACGTGGTTATCTCTCAGCTAACAACACAGAGCTGCCTTCCAGCCTGTCCTCAGCAGCAGAGGTTGCTGGCTGGGAGGTGTGCACCTTCCCCCAGAGGGGAAGGATTGCGGAAGGGAGTTCGAGCAGAGGATGGTGAGTGGTGTAGTGCTCCAGCAGGGAGAAGCTGGAGGTGGGCTGAATGTATTGTTGAGACAGAAAAGAAGAATGGGATTTTGCAACAAGGAGGAAGTGGTGTGGTGGATTTGCCACATCACAGTTCTCAGTGGCCCACCCATTTGTTTTGACATAAATACTGACTCTGGAGCTATGTCGAGGCATGAAGACGATGCGTACCCTTACACTTGTGATCCTCAGGGTTTGTTGCTGCTCTTTTGAAGAGTGAGCTTCATGTTTTAATGTTTTGTTTGGAGACTCAAGCATTTAGGTTTGTAATTCTGCCCTTCTAGCCATTTCCCTGATTTACCTTGCAGAGTAAACATTCTTTTGTTCCGTTTCCCAGACTTCCTTTTCCTTGTCTTTGCTGTTGGCTTAATTTTGAGATATGATACTCAAGTCAGAGGTGTCTCCTTGAGAGCAAAAAAAAAAAAAACCCCAACAGCTAAGGGTTTGAGTGAGCTAACTATTTTCTCTGTTTAGAAGGAGCAGCTTACTTTCCAGTATTCTGGAAATCCTCAAACACAGATCCTGCCAAAGGCACCGACTTAAACAGCAGCAGTGCTTAGGAGAACATGCTCAGGTTTTCTGGCAGCTCCTACAAACCACTCAGAATAAACAGGCACATTGCTTGCATCGAGTGCCCTGTAGTTTGGAAAGCACTGCTGAAGGTAAATTTGTGAAGAATTTCTTCTTGTGGTTATAGTTCTTCATTTTTATATCTTCTACAGTGAGTCCAGTTTCCTCAGGGTTTGCTATCTAGGATCTTAATATCAAATCTGGAATTAATACAGCTGTATTAAGAGACTAAGACATTTGCAGAGTTCATAGCCATAATTCACTGTGTGGCACAGTGGGGAACTCAGTGTGTTTTAAACATTCTCCCCCTGTGCTTGTACAGATTTTTATAGTTGAATTGAGAATTTATAACATGCTGGGTCTCATATTCCAGGTCTGTTTGTTTCTAAATCTATACAGAGAACATGGACTAGGTCATAAATTTTTGCAGATGAAATGAAGGCTGATTAGAATTTTAATATTAAGGAAGGAAATGGCCTTGGGTAGAGCACTACAGAGCAGAACAGGCCTTCTGTTAATACACAAGAGTATTACTGTTTTCTTGAACTTTGCCTTCCAATCCAATTACAACTTGTGCCTAGAAATCATAACTCTGGTGCCTTCCAGTTGATAATGTTGAATGTTATCCTTGTCCGAGCTTATATAATTTCCAGTAGTAAAAACAATCTTGATTATAAAACAGCAAGATAATATACTCTTAAAACTGAGTTATGGGCAATAGTACATGGTTTTTGTTGATAAACAAAGCAGTCATGATGGTATATCAAATTGACCCAGTTCTGTCTCAAATTAAATGAAATCAAGAGTTTTTTCTTGGGACGTGCAATTCCTGTGATGATATATTGTGTAACTCACACTTCGTGATAAGAATGAAGACTCATTTCTTTCAGTGTAAAAGATTTATTTTTTTTTTTTTCCTGAATCAAGCAAAATAACGGGAATCTCTGTGCTGGCTTTCATTTTAAGCACTTCAGTGATAGCATCATGCTCACAGTATGAAATGAGCTCATCCAAGGAGTACTTCCAGCCAGTTCCCTTATCAGCGTAAGCCATCGTAGCTCAGAACGTGTCCTCCGTGTCCTCCTCCCCTGCCCTCGCTCCCAACTGGCTTGGACCAGATGCTGCATAATTCCCTGGCTCTCTATTGATCATCCCTTGGCTGCACACATCTTTGTTGCATATTGACAGCAGAAAATATTATTACTGAAGTGTGGAATCACATTCTGGTATTACTTCATGAAAATTGATTCTGATTCCTCGCTACTTCAGAGCATGTTATTAGCATAGTACAACTGATCATTTTCTTACAAAGGGAATGACAATTGTATCCTTGTTTAGATGCTGCCTGTGTATTTATAGGATATAAATATATGTAGCCAAATGTGGTGCCTAAACTTGGCTGCTTCTCCTGCTGGTTTCTGTGGTTTTGCTTTCTTGTCCAGAAAAAGTGACAACATTTTCAACTCTCTTGCATCCATCACCAGGTTTGGTGAGATGTCCACTCTTGGCAGAAAAAGATCAATGCAGATTTGTTTATTTGAGCCTTTGAATTGTATAGCAGACTTCTATCATTTATTATCTATCTCTAAGAAGCTTTGTTTATCATTCTCACACCATTAAAACATCACATTAGTGGCACAGTCTGAAACATATTTATCCCACTCTAAAATCTCAAGGGGTTGTGCACAGGCTGTTATGCAAGTAGGTTTATTTTAGATTTCTTCCTTTTTTCTTTAATCACTTGTGTAATGTGTTTCAAATGTATGTCTGATGTTGATTCCTTTTTGTGTTCCATCAGGGGCATTTGATTTTGCAGCTAAAAGGGTTGAATACTAAATGTTCTTTTTGCATGGGTACATAAGAGGGTATTTTCTTCTTTCAGGCAGAGAAGGGCATTCCTAGGATTTAAGGCCTGATAAAGCAACGAAAAATGCAGTAAATCCAAAAATATTAATGTATTTTTATAATTTGGAGGTTTTTATATGGGGGTGAATCAGAGCAGAAAGAACAAACTATATGAGAGATACCATTCCAAATGAAGAAATTAAAATTATTACATTTGTGTCATCCATATTGTAAGAACAGTATGGAAGAAATCTGACTTCTTTAGTGATTTTCTCCCCCTCTATTAGCCCACAAGTCTTTCAGTAACCGGAAATAGACAGATTTGTGATTACTTGGTATAATGAATCTGATGCTGAGAAAGAGAGTTGTAGTCAAAGATTTTTGTTTCCTCCTGTTTCTTAAGTAGAAAAATGCTAATGTTTCCTTTCTTTAATTTGATAATACTGTTCCCAGGGTAAGGTACCCTTCACAGATCTTCTTTGTAGAGCTTATGAATTCTTTTGTTTAATTTCTTGCAGTTTTTGGGCACAGCACAGTAAGTTTAGTGTTGGTATCTGCATTAGATTTGGCATTTCAGAAACATTCCAGTTTAAAGGTTCTGCTGTGATTCAGTGCTGAAGGTGCAGTGAGTCGGCAGCTCTGGAGAGACTCATTTCTTTTTGGTGCCATATGTTATCTTTGATCAGGAAACAATTTGAACTGAGATGCCTTCAGAAAATAACATGAGAAAATATGGAAGTCCAGACCTTACCAGACAGTTTTGCTTCAAGGGAGGATCCAGTTGTGGTTTTGCCTACAAACACTTCTTATTTGTTGAGTTACGGTTCTTAATTACTCACAATTGTGAGGGATTTCATGTCAGCCATGTGAGCTCTGTGAGCATTCAAAACTGAATTAGCATTATGAGCTTTCCATTTATTTTTAGTCCTTCCCCCTCCTCAATTCACCTCACTCAAAGGCTGAGGAGAAGGGAATGTGACTGCAGGTCACTTTTTTCAGTAGGCTAAAAAGCAAAGCCTAAGCCAGTGATTCAGCTGGCATCTTACACTAGAAGCTCCTCAAATAATCCAGGTATCATAGAAAATTCAAACCAGGCAGTTGGTGACACCCAGTGCTCCAAAACTAACGAGTACTGCTTGTAGTGACAGACACAGGCAAGCAAACACTCCAGGAGCAGTGTTCCTGTCACTTAACCCTGGAGATCTTCCCACCCAAAGTGGCACCTGCCCTGCTCAGTGGTCCTTAAATAACCCACCAACTGCAGAAGCCACATGTGTGTAACCCAGAGTGTCCCCATGAGCACTGAAAATATTTTACAGCTTTGTCAGACACCTCTCCACCTAAGAGTTTCCAGAAGAACTGGTGGGAATGCAGCTAACACCTTCACCCATCATTCTTCCTGAAGGATGACGCTATATCCAATGCTTGTTCAGGCAAAGACATCCTAATCTTATTGTAATAGGTTCTAATTACTCACTTCTGCAAGATCCCTGCCTGGGAGTCACCACAAGCCAGATATACTCTGTGAGTGATTATCCCAAGAAGTTCTTAATTACTGTGGAGTCTCTCCAGCTCTTTAAAATGCATTGCCTGTACTGATACCATAAATCCATTTTCCTCTCCACTTGCTGTGGAGCCCTTTGTACCCTGGGTTCTGTGTTAATGAAGAGCCAGAAGTGCTGCTGTGGCTTATCCCTCATGCTGCTGGCTGTCATCTACAGCTGAGCACGTGCCATGGGGACAAGGCTACAAAAGACAGTGATAACCCAGCAGGTCAGGTATTAGATGGCCTAGTTTTTAAAATTCTGATTTATCATTGTGGAGAAAGAGCCACAGAAATGCTATGGAATTGTCTGTCTTTGTAGTGGATTTTGTGGCTTCCTATTTGCAACATTTGTTGCGAATAAATTTTTGCACTTTGGCCAAAACAAGACTGTTTTTATGACTTTACTTCAAAATGTGTTGAAAGCTTATGTTGCTGTGTTATTTATTGTACAGCACTTAAATAACTTTATATACTGAACATATGCTAAAGCAGAATTCACAAATGGCATCTCCTTCAGTGTAACTTCAGAATTTCAGAGGACCTGCAGTTGGTGTCCTACTGCAACCACAGAACTTTGCAAGGAAGACAAAAATTCTAAATTCTAAAAGTTTTGGGACAGAATTAGAAAAATTAAAAATACTTGAAATTGTGACAGTACCAGGAACATTAAGCCTAATTTGACTGAAATCCAAATACAAACCTTAATCTAAGAAGCTAAAAGGAAAGTAATGAAAGATACAAGGCTTTTACTAGGGATGAAGGATTTCAGAAGCCTTTAGAGGTCTGTGTGCTCTGTTATATGGGTTATGTTTCTGACACCTCCCAATGTGGATCTAAAGTAGTTTTTTATTTAAAAAGGAAAGATATACAGGCAGTTTGGCAGTAGATCTACTCTCTGAAGAGATAAAAATGCCTAAAAACCTCTTGACAGTTGCTTGTAAGAGGAGCTGTATTAGATATTTTTCTCCTTTTATTTCTAGTAAATTTATTGGCTGAACAGCTTAGGAGGTGTTTCAGGCTAATTATCCATTTTCAAGCAACAACTGTGTCTCCAGTCTTTTGAACATGTGCCAGTTTTAAACTGAAAACAAACCTTGATATGAATGCACTTTTCACTTCTTTAGATTTTGTCTTTAGTAGTTAGAACTTTTGTATATTTGTATTTTCATATGTGTGCTCCTACTGTCAAATGTGTGTTCCTTTTACCTCAATGACACAGACATCCTAAACCAGCTCTGCTTACTTAAGTGGTTAAGGAAAAGAGTGTTTTGCCATATCAGTTCTTACACCATGTATGTCTTTTCCTGTTAAAGCACTCCTACTCCTAAAACATTTCCCATTATCACTGGTGTCCTGACAGCAATAATCTCTGAGGAAGTCTAATCTGAGATCAGATTTAAAAAACCCCCTAAAAATTCCTAAAATCCTGTGAGCTCAATGTAACTTTTGTTCTATGGTGACCAAAGGGTAAAAGAAACCCTTTTAAATAAATTTGTTCTCTTTCTAAATAGATAACTAGCCAAATGCATTTCAAGTATTTGTTCAACTGATCAAATATTGCTTTAGGTTTAGAAAACAAATTAACCAAATGTTTGAAGAATTAGACATTTTGTAACTGAACAATTCTCTGTGTCATTAGTTCTGCACTGATGACCCTAAGTACTGTGGTCAAAATAAAAAACCCTTTCCATGAAAATAATGGTTAATTTTTAAATTTTTTTTTAGTTTTTCATGAAACAACTAAACTGTGGAAGTTCACACTCTTTTTATTTTATCTTTTTACTTAAGAGAAAGTCACACCACTGTGTCAAATTTAAGTTCTTATTTCTTCTGTGGATACACTGATGGGCTGAAGTACATATATATATGTATATACATATATTTGGCAGAAACATAACTTGATAGTTGAACATCAGTTTGAATTTGGGATAAACATTAGTTTGAATTGGAGATAAACACGTTTCTATGTGTGTGGGTTCAGAAAGCAGAACAGTCTGTCCTGACACTAAATAAACACAGTTCCCAGGTGGAAATTCTCAATTAAGATGTCAATTAACTTCTAACTCAATGGCTGGGCTTTAAGATCCTGGCAGTGTTTGAATCACTGGTATTAGATACCATTCTTCTTTCTGCTCTGGAAGTAGAAGCTGTGAACTCCTTTTTCACACTGTTAGAGTAAGATTTTCTATTAACTAGCTAATAACAGGAGTGGACTCAGAGACACACAGTCAAAGACATTTTTGCGTCCTACCTATGACAAAGAGTTTTAAATAGACCAAAATAAAGTTTTGGCAGTAAGATATCAAAATCTCAGTTGATTCTTACAATTGCTCTGTTCTGTTCTGCTGGTAGTGTCTCCTATCACAGTGTGTGCCCACTGTGAGCTTACAGACTTGGGTGATATTTGGATGTTCTGTTTACAGAATTGTGAGGCTTTTCTAAAGGATCCTCGAGGTTAATTCCTAACAGGCCACTTGTTTTGAGTCATTGCTGAACTGAATGTTGTGATGCGAGTCCAAAAGGAGCAGCAAAGGGAAGGACAGGGGATGGCAACATTTGCTGTTCTTGAGCTGCCTTGACCACACCTTGCAATATGTTTTTATTTGCACAGTATATGAAGATAACCTGTTTTCTTTATTATATTAGCTATCTTAATGAAATTATGGGTATGAGTTATTATTAGATGGCAGCATTTATTTGTTTTATTAGCTAAATGATACAAGTGAAATTTCATTTTGAACTCAGTCATCATCTGTTAAACTGCTGGAGCAGTTCAATGATTGACTGCTACCATTACCCACTCCAGGATGAGCAAGGAAACCCACGAATTTTTGCCACAGAAGACTTGTTTCTGATGTTTTTATTGAGCACTGATGGGTAGGCAGTGAGTGAAGGGGATTTTCCTGCTCGTTTGACACTGCAGGAAGGAGACCAGCATCTTCTCACTGGATTTGTGCCTTGAAATGGCTGCAAAACCTTGACAGCTCCAGTGGGAGCTGCCTGTTTGTTCCCTGGCTGTGCCTCAGAGTTTCTGATGGGCAGGTAACCGGAGTCTGTGCTGGACAGGGAAACGCTGCAGGTCTGGAGTCACAGCTCCAGCAGCCACAGGAGAAACTCACTGAACCAGCAGCTCACCTGAGAGGGTGGAGAACAGAGGGGAACGTCCCTCTTATACAAATGCTCTCAGCATTGTGGAAATGTGAGTCCTGCATACTGTTAGGCATCTATTAATTGCTATACTGGTTGTCTGTTGTAATTTTTTAAATTTACTTGCTTGAGTCTGCAAGAAATCAAACTTACATTTTTTTTAAATAATATGAAACACCTGAGTTCAGGCCCTTAGAAGCAAAAATGATGCTTTCTGCCTTCACTAGACCTCCACCATAATTTTGAAATTAGAGGGAAATAACTAAAAGCCCAAAACAGCAATGCATGATGCTACTAAAGAGCAACAAATACCAAATGACCTGAGATAATTTGAGAGTTGACAAGCTGCAGTTCATCACCCCAGTATGTAAAAGGTAGGATACACATAGCAATATTACGTACTTTACACTTTCACATTTATTTTAAGGAATGGTGTCTTCAGCCAGAGGGTGCAAAAAATGGGATCCCACAAGCTGCATCTCCACTTGCTTCCACCTTTCTGTCACCTCCTCCTTTTGCTGGCAGAAATGTTCACAGTGAATCAAATTAACAAACTGATTTGGTAATAAAGTAACCTTTGTGAGGGGGCAGAGAGGTAATTTTTGCCCACATGGCTTTACAAAACTGTGCAAACACTTGTGCCAAGGAAGAGGTGGGAGATGGGGAATGTGTCTTTTGGCAGCAGTACTGACTTCTGCAGGTTTAAATTGTTCCTAAAACTATTACCTGAGATTTATATTAACAAGTGTAAAGCTTTCTTTAGAGCCTAAACAGCAGCACTTGGGTGTGTAATCTTTCACTGTGAGCAGAATAAGCTCCATCTAATTTATAAGCACATTGTTTGTTCCTCTGCAGTCACTATGTGGCTCTATCTCTTCCATTAAGTCAATAATCTCTATTCCATATAATGTGGGTATTCTAGTGTAAGGCAGGCAAGGAAGAAATCAGAGCTCTGTGTAATGACATTAAGCTTTTAGGTTACAGACAGAGTAAAGGACTCACAGCTGCTTAACATATGCCCTCTGCCTGAACTCGCTTTATCACTTGGTATCTGACTGCTCTCAACATATAAAAAGTTGCTGTGATTGATAGTTGGTTGTACAGTATTTGTCAGGGTGAACCGAATCATTATGTGTACAGATTCAGGAATACAGAAAAATAAAGCTGAAAGAAGAACAACAAAAACTCTGACATCTTTCCCATTCATTAAGCTTTCCTAAGGCAACTGTTTTTGTTTGCAGGAGTTAGTGGTTGCTGGTTTCTCTAACTAGCAATTGCTGAGTGATTTAGAGTACATTTCTGCTCTTTTGTTTGGATTTCATTTGTGAAACCATTTAGAGTTATAAAACTGTCAGCTTAAGAACATTCTATATATTTTGCCAGTGAGGGCCTCCTGTATGCAGAGTTTATGCATTTCTCTCCATTTTGGGTGCTGTTTGAATTCTCAGTTTATATCACTGTTGTTCTTTTTCTGGTTGTTCAGATAATTCCCACTGCCTTCTTTAGAGCAGCAGGAATCCTTGAAGTAATTATGAAATTGCATCTCAGATCAGATATTGCTAACCACAACATCTCACCCTTGGCCAAACCTAGCCAGCAATGCAGTAATAGAATGTTCTGCTGATGCTTAAAAACACTTGAAATTTAGAAACCCTGACTGCAACTAGAATTGAATCATGCACCTAAACATTAGAAAACATAGACCAGAACTGTTAATTATGTTAATTACAGTAGTTAAACCATGGTGTGGTACCTTTCTAAATTCTCAGATGCCCTAAAATAACTACAAGCTAGTTGAAAAATGTTATGCAAATTTTTATTACCTACTGCTTGGAGCTTTGCTCACTGTTCCTCTGCTGCAGAATTCCTTTGGTGGCTAAGCTCAGCTTTCCATTGTGTGGAAGCTGTAGGGCCCAGGTCTGTCATCATTCTGCACAACCTCAATCTCTCCTGGCCTTGCTGCTGACCCTGTTTCATGCATTCTTTGTATTTATTTCAGATTTTCTATTCCTATTGTTCATAAGGTATGGCAGACTTAAGTAATGAAGTACTTAAGTTATATAAATGCGGCTGTGACAACTTTCTGTAACTTGAAAGTAGGATTCTATCATGAATTTTCACCACTTACTGTTCCTGGATGCTTGGTTGGTCATGAACAGTGGGAGATAAGCCAGTGCTTCAAAACTGCTTTGGAATTTCTGGAGTCAGAAGTTTTTAAGGTTCAATGACAGATTTTATGAAAGCCTTAAATAACTGAAGAGGTCACTCAGTGAATCTGGAAGAATCTGTGCAGGAAGTTCAATGTTTTGTCTTTGCTATCTTAATAGAAAAACAGGTTCTGATTTTCCTGGCTTCCCTAATTTTTCCAGAGATCCCTGTTGTCCTTGACTTCACATTTCAGTAACCATGCTTCCTGCATCCCTGGCAGGAGATCTTATCTCCATTTTTCACCTTATGACCTTCCAGTCTTCCAGTACAATTTTAGTTCCCAGTAATGCAAGGGGAAGCATTATTTTTTAAAGAAAGTTTTAAAAAAAAGAAAAGATAAGGAAATTTCTTTGTGAAACCTAATTTTTTTTTCTCCTTTGGAGACTGCAATTTTACTTAACATGTTTTAGGAAACATATTGACTTTTACTTCAGTCTTCAACAGAGAAGTATCATATCTGCTTGCTCATTTCACATTCACAATAATGGAATGTTTCTCATTAAGGCAGAATATTTTCATTTTAGCTTAATTTTTCTGTTTCGAAGTATATTTTATTGTTTGCAATTACAAAAAGAAATACAAACCTTTTCTGTTGCCATTCAACAATGAATTATGACATCTTGGCTTTTTTCCAGACTACTTAATTTTTTACAATTTTGTTTTGAAGATCAGGATTTCCCTTGAGATGGACCTTCCATTTGCTGTTTCTCTCTCTCTTCCTTTGCTCTCCTTTTTAAAAGGAGATAAACTACTTCATAAACCACTTCACTTCCAAAGCTCTGCAGTCTAATCCCACTGTAGCCATTATCCCTGTGCACTATGGAAATGTTGACTCTTGGTTCAGCAACAACTCAAGCATTTACCTTTGACCATCTGTGTTCTCTAATGGCCATCTCCAGTCCTGTGCTGCCCTGTGTGCCATGAAGAAGTTCCTTGTTGTTCCTATCTTAAAACTTTCTTTTGATCCCTGCAAAATTATGTGATAACAGAACAGGTATGTGATAAACTTAATCCTCCTGTTGCCGAGTCCAGGCTTTCTTGTATTTCACATCTTATGCCATCTGTATTTTTCCACTTTGTTTTGTACTTAACTTTGAAATTACGTGGGCAGCTGTTGCTTCCTGTTGTGTTTATACTTGGTTTATCAAAGATGTAAAATAAAAGTTCAGCAGGTAAAGCCTGGCTTTAAAACTATCATGAGTTGCAAATTCTGTCCATGTAAATTCTAGTACTTATTTTATAAATATGCTTAAGCTACTTATTATTGAAATGCAAATGAATACAATTTTATTTTAGGATAATTTTCTAGATGCCTTAATTCCAAAATAAGCAAACACTACCAACGCCTTGTTTTGTGCTGCTTTTACAATGATGCTTTTCAGTGGGGTCTGCTGGAATACAAACAGTTTTTATGGAGCATTTTTACTAAACAGTCAACAGGTTTTAATTTAGCTTCTTAAATCATAATTGTTTTTCAATTTTCTGCTCTGCCTCACAAACGCATAATGAAGGCACACCTGATGCTATAAAAACCAGATGTCATTTCAGTATTTTCAGCTGTGTGATAAATTTGGAGAGCTTAAAAGTTGTTCTCACAGATGTATAGTTAACAGAAAGCATGGAGAGCATTGCTAAATAAATAGGATTTTTGAATGTGTTAGACTTTATTTTCAAAGACTTTCAAAATTATGGATGGAATCTTCTTAAGGAACTTTCAGGAGACCATTTTAAACTTACAAACAAATTCAAATTCTTTCTCCCTGCCAGTCATGTGAAGTACCACTTGCACTTGCTCATGGGGATTTGAAGAGCAGCACGCAGACCTGAAGGAAAGTTTGATTGTGTAATTCATGCCAGCTCTTAAAAACATTCCTCCTTTACCATTGCCCTTGAGAAAGAACTTCTTAAAGCAGGATGTTCAGTGGCAACTGAACTGTGCCTGAAATACAGTTTTATAGTACTTGTTTCTTTTAACATTTTCAAATTCTGCATGCAGGTGTTCAAAGGTCTCCTAGTGGAATTGATATATATTTAGAGAAAGGATCATTTCACACAAATTAATTGTCACAATCTCAGTCATCCGTCTCTGGTTATCACTAGGCAGGAAGTCAAATGCAAAAATCAGTAATGTCCATCACATTTCTTCCTTATTTTGCTTAAGGTGAAAGGTGTCTCTCTTTTCACAGCCAGACTGAGGGTCCAGTTCTCTGTCTCCCAAACAATTTAGCTGATTTTAAAGCAAACCAAGAGACAAGACCTGTGCTGAGGTTGTTGATCCCTTATGCTCGGGATGAAGGTGCAGGACAGTTGAGAGGCTGCTCATGTTCCAAGTGCTGCTGTGGGTGTCTATTTTAGGGTGACTGAATCATGAAATGATCACATTCTGCTAAAGAAATTAATCCTGCCCACTCCATTTCCCTGAGTGTCTTGGGTCTTGTTCTCACAATTTGAAAATTGCATGTTCCTGCCTACGTGTGCATGTGCAGCTGAGTGTATATAAATGCAGGTATGGATCAAACAAATTCTGCAATATTTTGCTTGGGTTTGAAGAAGATCTTGGTATAACTGAGTAAAACTGGTGCTGGTTTTTATTAAGAAATTGATGAAAAAAAGTTCTGTTAGGTCTGAGAGAATCTGGAGGGTTTGAGAGTAGTGTGTATGTCCCAGGACATTCATTCCCTGTATCTATACATCCTGTTAATTCTGCAGCTGAAGACAGTGACAACTTGTTACTAAGGAAGTATGCAGTTTTTTATGGGTTTTGTTGACCTTGTTTTTAACAAAAAATGTCTTCCCAAGTCAAATACAAGGATTCCTGTTTGAATTGTAGGGAAAATCACCTTTCCTATGGATCAATAACCATTTATTTTCTACTTAATATTTAATCTTCAGCTTCACTAATCTTTCCCATAAATAGCAAAAATGTACCTTCTCCAGCTGTATGTTAATTATGTTCCATTTTTAAGTCAGAATGGGTACATTACAGAGAAGCTGTCAATTTGAGGCTGAGCAAACTAAATATACTCAGCTGAGTGAATCCAGCACTGTGAACATGAACCACTGGTATAAATAGGAAAGGAGACACCTTGTAGCTTTACCATATTCAAGAAGTGTCAGATCATGTTCATTTGAAAGGGATGGCAACACTCTTTTCCCCCCCAGAGCAGGCATGAATATTGTTTCACAGAACACAGGCTGTCCAGGTGTTCAACAGACTCTCATGTTTGCACCTTTAATGCTGAATTTCAGCATTTTTTGAATGGCCATTTAACTTGTTTTTATAATCCCAGATATTTTCCTGCATAAGGACTTAAATGGGGGATGTTAAAACAAAGTGTTTGTCCTTCCACATTTAAAATACTTCCATCTAGTTTTCTGACTCTTTCAAAACCCTATGAACTGTTTTCAAACAGCTCTTTTACCAACACGCATTGCTGTAAGGACAATTGCCATGAGCTATTAGGAGCTCTGATTATGATGAAGATGTGTTTCATTATTGAGGAGAAAGTACTGCCAATGATACTAGACCTCCAAGACTGGTAGAAACATGAGAAATTGGTTCCCAATAGTTCTTTTCTTTTGTACCCGACTCAGCAAAGCAACATGGGATTCTTCCAGAGGCAGAGTCTGAAGGATAGGTCACTGTGCACAGAATCAGCTATAACAACATTGACAGGCCTGAAAAACCCAGGTAGGACTGCTAGAATATCTGTATTTGATCACAACTTCTGATAGAGAAAATACATTTCTTTCTATGTTGTGTGTTTGAAAAGAAGATATTCCATTAACAGTGGTCACTCGTGCCACTTGGCTTCTGAAAAATGCATCACTGTGAACAAAAATATCCCACATTTTAAAGGTAATAATTCTATTTTTGCTGAGGGAGTAATGGGGAGGAATATCACTTGAGCTTGACAATGTCAGTACAAGCAGTATGTGTTGTGTAAGTCCTACCTAAGCTTTCCTTGACTGAAGTGTTAAACAAAGACTTTAATGAGTTCCTCTGCATAAGGATAAATTTAGCTCCAAGAGCAGCGCAAAGCAGACTTGTTGATTGGTGTGGGAATGATTGCTGTGATTCCTGAGCTATGAAGGTGCTGTCATTTCTGCAAAGGATCTGTGCAGGGGAGGCAAAACAGGGAACTGACTCTGCAAAATGAATTGTGGGTCTGTGGGTATGCCCAGAACTCCACGTAGGATCCTATTCTATTATGAATCATAACTTTGCTTTTTTGTTGTAAATTATTGTTCTTTAATTACACCTTCACCTATAATTTTGTGATCATTTTGTGTGAAAAGTTTAAAACTGGATTAATAAATTAGTCTAGAAACTTCTTACTATTTAAATACTGCCTCAGCTATTTTTGTAGCTTTATTAGAACAGTTCATGCTTCAACTTATGGCATTTACTTTTGGTCATGGTGGTGTTCTCCGGGTCATTCTTTAAGTGGGTGAGTCATCAGTTTCTGTGTGACATGTAAATAACAAAATGACCCTTTAAAGTGTGTGTTTTCCAAGGAAAGAGCAACACTGCACCTGCAGATGCACATCTGCACTTGCTGTACTAAATTCCTGCATTCTGTCTGCTGGTACTGAGCTGGAGTCTCTTCTCTCTACCTTCAGACTTTGTGCGCTGCAGGCTGTGGATAAAGAGGTTCTGAAACATTTAAGTGGGAGTGGAGGCATCCAGTCCCTCTCCAGCAGTGAGCATGTGTGTTGCTGTCAACATCTCATGATGACCAGCGTGAGGGGGACAAGCACTGTTGCTCTTGCTCCACAGGCACCTATTTATTATCTGTCCCAGTGAATTCCTGCCTCTGCTGGAGAAGAGATGGAGCTATCATTAGTTTTGCTTGCCTTGCGGAAGGCACGCTTTGATTTCACTCTCTGTGTCTCACTGAGGTCTACGTAAATCATCTGAAGTTGGCCAAAAACTTGAGAAGAATGTTGTGATCTACAGCTGTTATCTGTGCCTTCCCCATTTTTATTGGGGAAAAAGCCTGTTTGTATTAGGGTAACGGCAAATACACACGTGCTGCATAAACCTGGGTCGTTCCTAAATAATGTGCCAGAAATCCCCCTTGGCTGTGTTAACAACTAATTGCCAAGTTCTTTTTGACAAAACAATCAGCCTAGCCCCCGTGCATGCACTGCTGCGAGTCGCGGTGCAGAGCAGCACATGGAACTCGGTGCAAGTATGTTCTGTATGTGGCTGCTATGGTGATTAAAATACATAAATAAAATAGATAAATATGGACCATATTAGAAATCCATTACTGGCGCTCTCTCAGATCTCGGGCAGCTCCAGCGTGCGGGGTCAGCCGCGCTCCCCTGCTCCGAGCGGGCCCGCGTGGAGCGGCAGCTCCTGGGGGGGCTGCTCTTACGCAATGGCCCTGTCCTACCTTGTCAGCTCGCAAATTCAACACAAAACGGGTAAACAAAGGGCTTTTGTGCGCGGTTTATAGTTCAGTGAGGATTAGTGGCCTGACACGGTTCTCAGACGGGACAAGCTTAGCGTTAAGTCGCCCGAGGTTAACGAGGGCGGACGTGGGGCAGACTGTGCGGGCTGGAGCACAAGGGCCTCTGCGCTTTCGGACGCGGGACGGGGATTGTCAAAAGCAGGTTCTGCTTACCTGGGTCGGTGTGTCCGTCACGTGTCCCAGCGTTCCAGGAGCCTCAGGATGTGGATGATCTCAGGCACTTGCTCGCAGTCCGTCCCGCAGCTCCAGAGGTCCCCTCCGCCGGCTTGGACATCCTACCCTGTTCGTGGGCTCCGGCTGGATCGGATTCCTGCTTTGCTTCCCGCTCTCACCTTTTAGCATTCTCTGACCGTAAAATCCATCCCTTTCCTGAAATGCAGAGCGATGCACTTGTCCAATGAAGTTTTTCCAGGCGGGATTCAAATTCCGAACAAGCCTTTCATTTCCTCCGCGCTGGGGGGAGAGCGAAGGCAGGGAGGCGAAGGAAAGCGCTCGCTTCCTTTAAATCCCCACCAGCGTCTTCCCAGCGCTGGAAGCGAAGGAGCTTGTCATGGTGATCTTCGGAGTTTAACTTTAGAGGGGGAGGGAGAAAGTGGAAAGCAAACTGAATGCTGTAGTGGAGATTTCTCTCTTCCCCCACTGGGCCCCTTGCCGACTGTTTTTATTGATTTCAATCACTGGAGGCTCGCTGGCTCTCAGAAGAAACACTGTGTAATGTGTTCTTTCCTGGCTTTCATTAAAGAAACTCAATGCAGTGCGGTCACGCTGCCGAGCTCGCCTGGCAACCTGCCTACACCCTGTGGTACCTCTTTCATTGGAGGAGATCGAGCTCGTGGTTTGGGGTTGGTTTATTTATTTTTTTTCTAATTCTCCAGCAAGGATTTCAAAACAGCCTCTGCTCTGCTTCTACCTCCTCTCACAGCCCAAAGCCTTTTTAAGCCTCAGAAGAAATTGTCAGCACCACTAAAGGGGGCGACTTTGGTGGCAATGGAAGCGCCGAGTGCTGCGACAGTCTCGTGCTCCTTCTATTAAAATTCCTCTGCGTTTCTGGGGAGGGGTTAAAAGAGCTGTGTGTAAGCCACAGGGATGTGGATACAAATGATTTCCGAGGGGGTTCCTTTTTTTTTTTTTCTTTTCTTTTTTTTTTTTTTTTTTTCAGTTGCATGTTCTCCCGATTGCTTAACACGGTTTAATTAAGAGTAAGGGAGTAAGCAAAATCCTTCAGCAAATATGTGAAAATTCCTGGCCGCACTGTAGCTGCAAATGAAGCAAAACTGCATTCCCCGAGTCTGCAGTTGTGGTGGTTCTCAAGTATTTCTGTTGTACTCCGGGCTCTGATACTGGTGGAGAAAAATGAGAAATACAATACGATCCTAATTTATGCCTCAGAACTTAATCTGCCAGAGCGCAGGAGTATGTACTTTATAGGAGTAACAGTCTATAAAGTGGAATTCAACAAGCTGCATTCTTTAAGTTGTGTATTCTGTGTGCCTGTAAATGCTTTCATGTAATTTAGTAAATTGTTCAATTTCTTCTTATTCAGCAGTTGCTAATGATAACACTTTATATGCTCTTCACAACTGGCTGTAAATCTGAGACATGCAAAGATCACACAGTCGTAAATTAAACCAGGTTTCAAGCTCATCAAGGTGCATCTATTCTAAATTACAGCTGCAAGTTTAGGGTGCTACCTGATCTCTTGTGTTCCTGAGATACTGTAGCTGTATACACAAGGAGGCTTTTTATTAAAAAAACAAACAAAATCCCAACATTTACATGACCACAAAAAGAATCCTTTCCTGGAACAGAAAGATAAAAAGGCTGTTCTTACTTCAATCTGGTTTCCTGCAGAACTTGTTTGAGGCTTCTCTGCCTGGGTTGAATCTACAGAAAGCTTTCCTAATCAATTTAATATAAATTACTGCCAGTGTTTTTGTTGTGAGGAGTTGAGATTCTACAAACACCTTGCTTTTACCAAAAATGTTGTATTTTTCTTTGATCAGTATATAATTTATAAAAGGTCTTCCTCTGTAAGTGCTACAGACATTGTATAAAGAGTACTTCTGCATGTTGCTTTTCATTTAAAATTCGCTTTCTGCACAATAATGAAATTTCAAATGCCCTCTCTGGTCATACTACTACTTTTCATGGAATGCTAAATAGTAGAAAATAATTATTTAAATTTAGTATGGCCTTGAACTGTTTTATGCAAATTCTCTAGCTGTAGTTGTAGCACAACCCTTTGGCCAGCCTTGGATAGTAAATAATTTGTCAATCTTTCTTTTATGAACCTTTTGTCTAAGGGTCTGCCAGCCTTTCTTCTCTGTGGGTTTTGATCTGTGTTTATAGATTCCGCTTTTTGTTTTTAGGCTGGCAGATGGCCAGTTATTTATCTGGGTTCATGTGCATTGTGTGAGGCAGAAACAGGACGTTTTGCATGCTGATGTCGTCCACGGGGCATCTGGGGGGCAAAAGGCTGCTCCTAAGCAGAAGCCATTGCATGATGTGTCAGTAGCTCTTGGTCAGTGAACAAAGCCCCTTTTGACATTCTCTATGTTAAAAGTTATGAAATAACATGAGCTTCATGAACAAACAAGGTGATACAATGCTCCTACTATGAAATAAGCCATATAATCCATTTCCCCTCCATTTTGAACTCTCCGGAGTTCAAAAATTTGACGCCCTTTTTATATGTTTGTCACTGTTATTTAATTCTTTCAATTTCTGCTGTTGCTTGCCTTGTTGTTGTACAGACTTCTTGTGCTGTGCTGGAGAAAAGGATAAAAGGATATTGGTTTTGGAGGAGCTGGATTCACTGGTTCTAATAAATAGTGAATTTGGTGTTGTGGAATGGTTTGTGGTTCCTTCTATAGGTTTGGCAGCAAAGCCAAAACCCTGATCAGGCAGGAAGTTCAGACCTACAGAGACGAATCCCAAAGGCAGAATGTCATAGATGGGGATTCTGTTCAGTGTGGCAATTCCTCAGAGTTTCTGACTCTGCCAACATTATTCTGTGCTGGCTATGGACAGCCAGGGGTGCAAATGTGGGAATTTTGAAGGACTGAGGAGGAGGAGCAGAAGTCTTTGGGAGATATCTTCAGTTCTACTTAAGTGTGAGGCCATCAAGGACTGGAAGCAAATATAAAAATGCACTTAGTGCTCTGTGGAAGCACAACACAATTAGTTTGCTGTTATTAGTGCTGTTATTCCCTTCTTGGTGCTGCTTGCTCAGCTATTGCAGTTCATAGTCCCCTGGGAGTAGAAGCTTTTATGCAGATACAAAAACTGCCCTCAGAAACAACACCTATTTGGTTCTGCCACTCTCATTGCAGCAAAAAAAAAGGGTCAGGTACCTTCAAGAGAACCTGTACATCTTTTTGCTGGTTTTTCTTACAGTTCTAGTTGTATTTCTCTGTTCTGTATTGCTTAGCAGGGCTGCTTTATAGTATTAAACTCTTCCTGTCTGTGTGAGCTGGCTCCCCATTTATGACTGTAAGCTCACTTCTAAGGATCATTTATAAAATATTTCAAATTTGTGCAATATTTCCAGATTACAAAGAATGATGGAAAACTTCAACTGGTATCTAAAAGTGCTACAGCTGAAGCCTGCAGCTATTTTGAGTCAGATGTCTTGGACTATTTAGAGCACATTGCTATATTTACACACAGTTCAGAAAGTTGGAGACTGGCATTGATGAAAGGCAGTGTGTTGGCACCCCCAGCACTTTGCCAGCAGATGGGCATGGTATGATACAAACTTTGGGAATTTGCTTGCTCATATCCCTGTGCTTGTGCAAAGCTGACATGGGCTTTTATGAGCATAAGTGTGAAAGATTTGGGGTCTGCCTCTCACTCAAAAAATGGCATCCAGTGGCAATATCCCTTTTAGCACCTTTTCAGGCCTTCTGGAAGGTTTACAAGTGGAAGACTCCCACCTCCTTAATCACAAGAAAACACTGGCTCTCCTCTGAATGTCATTCATTCAAGTGTGCTGACCTGGCCTGACCTTGTTTAGGTTGAGATCTAATGAGCCCACAACCCAAGGTGGTGTGGTAGCTCTCAGCAGGCTTTGCAAATAAGCAAGTGCTGTTTTTCTGTGTGCATGTGGTTTAAATTTATCATGTCAATAAACAAGTGTCTCACATGCTCAAATGGGGACTTTACAATGTTGTAGTTAAGGCTAAATTGTAGCACTACAAATTGTGATGTCACTTTATAAATATAGAAGGAGACAACCTGGAATATTTATGACCTCAAAACAATGAAGTCCTGTTGGTTGGGTTTTTTAGTTTAAATAATGACATAACACTAAAACTCTTAATCCAAATGGGTAACAAACATCTTCCAGATGAACAGTCACACTAATGGTTTGGGGAAAACAAAATTAAAATCTCAGGCTGTTGATTTAAGGAAAAGAGAGGAGCATCAATAGATTAATAAATAATAAATACAGCTAGGATTTAAATTCTAGTGGAAGGTTTGGTTTTGTTCTCTTTCAAATTGCCGGGTTTGGGGGAAGGTTTTTTAAAATAGAAATTGCTATTAAATTACCCTCACTGATAAGATCACCCTCAGCTTCAGTAGGGACTATACCAAATGTAGTGAACCAAATGTAGGTATTTTCTGAAGATCATAAAACTTCAGGTTTTCAAATTAAAAACCAGTCTAGGAGAGACTGTGGCACATCCTATTAAATTAACCAAGTTGACATGGATGGATAAAAGTATATTTGGAACTGGGCAAGTTGTTTGAGGCCTCTGTTAGTACCTGTGCTGGGAGTCCCAGGCTGATTGATCCATTTTCCCTGGCTGATGCTGTGGGGCAGCAGGAGGTGCCTCCAGCTGTAAATCCCAACCCTTTCCTGCCAGGACAGCCCTGCAGGAGAACAATGCTCTTGTGTCACACAGCCCACAGCCCATCCATGCTGGAAACAAACGTTGTTAGGGCTTGGTATTTACGTTGGGACCTACACAGAGGGAGCAACTTGTTTTGTTTTTGATGGAGCGGTCAGGGAGAAGGATAAAAAGCTTTTTGATAATGCGAGGAATGTGGGGAGGGGGGGAAGGGAAGTTACCAAGATATGCATTTACTGTAAGTATGAAGAAGCAGAGGCTTCTTTATCAGACTGCCTCTAATGATGTGCCACAGTCACTTTATTTGAAAGCTTCATGGCTCACAGAAAAGTAAACAAATTCATTACATTATTTTTAAAAGAAGATTAACTGTAGTGTGTCGTCTGTTGGACAGCTGCTGTAGTAATCTTTTACAAACACTTTATAAATGACCACCCTCAGTGTTTTCTAGGGCTTTGTGTGGCTGGATTGTTATTTTAGTAAGTACCAGGGTGGCTTTTCAAATGAAAACGTTGTTTCCTGTGTAACAATTCAATTCTACCTTCGCCCTAAATATTATTTTGTTCTCAGCATGAACTATAAAATGTCTTATATACTAATGCAACATATGTTGCCTTTTTGCATGTGTTTGTAATGAATGCTGGCCTTTTCATAAAAGTACTTAAAAAGTATTTTAAACAAGAAAAAGCAACTCCACTTTAGTGTCCTACTTCCATTAGTTCTGATTTCTGCTTTCTTAACCTTTCTTCAGTCTGTGAAAACACCAAGTTGAAAAGATGAGTCAGAGTCAGCTTAGATGATAGGTGAATTGACACTGAACAAATGTTTTAACCCCAACAGGAGTCTTTGGCAAATAAGATTGTGTTCAGGTATTGCTTTGTTTAACATTCTTTGGTTGAATGTCAGCAAGAATAACATTATTAACTCTGTGTCTGGATTTGTGTTTCAAAGCCCTTGACTGACACAAATTAATTTAACACCAAGGATTTGTGAACTTATAAAGTGGTTTTAACCACTCTTGCCATAAAGCAGTTGATCTTCTCGTGCATTCAGGTTCCAGTTACAGATTCTTTGACCAGATGAGGGGGCAGCAGGAAGAATAGGAAGAGCATTTCCTTCTCACCCAGTTGGCCTCCATGGGTGTCACAGGCTCTAGCAGAGGACCATACCTGGCAATTACCTCCCTCAGACATCTGGGAATGCCTGGAATGAATCTCATCTTGCTTTGGAGCAGCATTTTATTTCTACATAACATAATCTCACACTGGATTTTGCAGGATAAACACAATGTTTATAATCAGATAAACTATTTAAAGCTCTTCATGTGTATGTAAAATATTTATTTTCATTTGGGATATACTGATGGATATATTTATGGTAATATGGTTTTAGATGTGAATAATTAACTGTTCTGTCTGCAAACCTAAAGAAATATCAACCTTTGTGAGATATGTATCTGTGTATGTCTATTGAAGATTGTGCATATGTTTCCTCAAGATTGCTACAGGATCTCCAAGAGATCTTGGATGAAGGAGGGAGTTGTCACATCTTTGCCCTTGGCATAATTGAGATGAAGCCTCTGCATGGCAGACAGAGGTTCTCTCAGTCCAGGGAAGTGTGTGGTTACACAGCAAACACAAACTGAGGATCCTCAGGAAACCTTACTGCTCCCACTGAAATGTGTGTGTGCTGAAAAATCATCCAAACCCTCCATCCACTGTGAAACAGCCTCTGCTGATCACATCCCTCCTCAGGATTGAGTGTGGGAGAGCAAACAGCACAAGAAGTGTTAGAAATGGTGTTTAATACATAGGTGGAAGTTTCCTGTGGTACTCAGAGCAGCATCAACATTTATAGGGCAGTTTGACAGATCCTGAGTGCAGCATTTGCAGTTTTGGGAGTTTGGCACAGCAGAGAGGTGATGGAAGCACAGTGACCAGTAAAAATATGAAATCTGAACCTTCTGGTTTTAAATATTACCCGTGCCCTTTAATTACATTTATTCATGTTTTGTTCACTTTCCTATAGAAAGGTAAACACTTCATTTAAATGTTAATTATTTCAGGTTACAAAAGAAGAGGAAGAGCTTATTGCAGAGGAAGAGGAAGAACTTACTCCAGAGGAAAAGAGGAAACTGGAAAGAAAATTAAAAAAAGAGCGCAAGAAGAAGGAGAAACAGCTGATGAGAGAAGCTGGAATCCCCATAAAAAAGGTGGAGCCCAAAAAGCCATCGGGATGTGAGCGAGCTCTGGCCTATTTAACCAGGTAAGAACAGTAAAACCTCTGCAGGTGCTGCCTACACAAGTGAGCTGTAAACCAGTAACCCAGAGCAAGCTGTACCAAGCAATAACACATTAAAGGAAATTGCTGCAGTCAAGCACTAAGTTAATGTTTCATCTCAGTTGACACCCTGGAGGACAGTTGATCACCCCATTGTGTTTCTATTACAGCAACAGCAGAGAGGAGTTAAGTATGGTGCAAACATCTTATAGAAAGGCAGCTCCTGTCCTGAAGATCTTATTGTTATATAAATATCATGGGCTTAGCTGCACTTACAGAGATGAAAGGCACATTCCAAAAAAGATTGGGTTGAGAAAATGAGTTTTGTTTCTTGAGTGTTCTGTTCTAGGCAAAGGACTTCCAGTTGCTCTCTTTATATAAGCAAATTCCATGGAGTGGTTAAGCATTACAGAGTCTGAATTCACCCACCTGCAGAATGTTTGGATATTTGTATATTAAGATGGGATTTTGCCACTATTTTAACGTTAGTAGTGTACAATAACTGATTTTTGCATACCAAAGCGTACAGCAAGTATAGTGGCTGATTTCAGATTTTTAGCAATCCCTTCATCCAGTTAGCACACTTATAAGAAGACTTAAAATTCCAGCATAAAGCAAAGTCTGTGCTTAAACTAAAGAACTGCAGTAAAGCTCTCAGGGTACCCCGCAGACAGTAAAGAGGTCATGTAAAAACAGGAAGATAATGTTTATTTTTTTCCAAACTACAAAATATACCCTGGTTGTAAGACCTCCAGAAGACTGGCATGTTACAAATAGTGGGTTACCACATGGAATTAATCCAGCGTTGCATCCCTGCCTGTGCTCAAAACTGAAGCATCCAGACTGTCTGAATTGTTACTTACCACTCACAGTGGGGAGGGAGGAAATTAATTGCATTCCAGGCAGAGGGACATGTGCATTTTTGTTACATAACCCTCAGCATGCAGAGATAGCAAAATGACAATAATATTTTTGATCTGGAAAACAGCTGGAGCAGTTCACCACTGGTTTGAACTGCAGATGGATTGACAGATAGCTTTGAACCCTCTGCTCAGCCTGCCCTCTGCTATGTGTGCTCTGGTAAATGGTGGATCTCCAGATAATGCATTTCAGGTTTGCAAAGTAAAGGAACAAGCTGTAGGGTTTTGCTTGTCATTCCACTGTTATCTGTATGGATTTTTGCCTTGTTACATGGGAGAATATGAAATTATATTTGAACTAATATTTGAACAAATTTGATTCTAGAGTTTCACTTAACCTGTACCAAATTACCCTGAAATAGAAAACCAGCTCTGTCGTTTGGTCTTATCATACAGAGTCTGTGGGTTGTATGTGCAGCAATAGGTTGTGAGGGATTATTTCAGCAACAGACAATTTGAATTTTGTTGACTTAACAGGGGTAGTCATAAGATGCTGAATTGCCCGGCAAACATAGCCATAATAACCATTCTAGCCCCAAATGTGCCTGGACCATCTTGAACCATTATTAATTATAGAAAAACAGCTTATAGTTATAGTAGAAGAGTCCTCTTACACCTCAGACCCTTTTTTCAACCCAGTAAGATTGCAAAAGGAAAAAACAACTGGATTTAAATGAATCCAAGAAGTAATAGACTAGCTGGGGAAGGGAGACAAAAATCCAGGCTTTGGAAATCTACTGCAAGCTCGCCAGCATATTAAGTGGGTGAAGGATTTCAGTCTACATGCTTTTGCAGGGCTACAGGCATGAATAATCTGTGGGAGGATAAGTAAATCTTATAGATGCAAGAAATTAATATAATTGGAAGCAAACAAAAGAGTGCTAGTGCTGTGTGTTTGTGTTTTGCTCCACCCACAATAAAAGCCTTCCATGGCAGAACTGTGGGTAAGTGAAGTGGCATCTGAGCTGCCTGATGATGGCATGTGCAGCTCCTGTAGCACAGGTGGAGCTCAGTGTACCATATGATAACTGGGACTGTAATTTTTATTTATTGAGGGACTGTTTGCAGCAGGAGAGCAGAGCTGTACAGAGCTGTGCCTCGTGCTGTCAGTCCAGAGGAGTTAATGAAGAGAGCATTGATGGCAGGAATCGGGCACACAGTGTGCAGGGCAGGGCTGCTCGCTGCATCCTGGCTTCCTGCTGCTTGCAGAGCAGCCCTGCAGCAGAGCAGCCCTGCAGCAGTGCAGCAGGATTCCAAGGGCTGCACCAAGGCCCTGGCTCCCCTTGGCAGCACTGCCAACCTTTGCCCCCTCTGCTGGGGTCCCCACTGCTGCCACAGTGTGCCACAAGCTGGGCAGGTCTTCCAGTTCTCCAGCTTTGTAATTTGATTCTAAAAACAAATGGTCCTTCATGCTTTCCAGTCTCCAGAGGGATCAAATTATCATTTTATTGGAAGGCCATCCTAGCTGGGAGAGGCTTTTTTCACCAAGGCCTGGCCACATGCAGCAGCAGCTGATGCCAGCTCAAACTGCAGCCCCCAGCTACTGCACCTGAGGAGCTGAAGGGTCTCCCCTGTGAGCTGGGTGACTTTGATAGCCCAGATCAGCTCCTGGCTCATTTGAGTGAAAGCAGGCTGAGCATGACCAGATTTACACTCCTGATGGAGGAAAAGCAGCCAAATTACTCCTGGTTTTTTTCCCCCTTCTCTCACTTTCTCTTGGCCTCTGTGAAAGAGGGAGAGAAAAAAAGATTTTGCTTTACCAATTTTTATCTCATCTTTTCCTTGGCGAGATGAGTTCAGGTGGTTCCCAGCACAGTTCTCTTCCAAGGCAGCAGCTGGCAGAGAAAAGTTACTGCTGTCAGATCCTCAGCTAGCCCAGGGAGCACACAGGAAGGTCTGAAGATAGAGAGAGGATTAAAAGTAGGGAGTTGAACCAGAAAGTTATAAAACTCTGAAGAAAAAAAAAAAAAAGTGAAATAATGGAAAAACCCCAGAGTGGTACTGAACAGAAGGAAAAAACCCCAATTACTTCAGAGGAATAGGGAAAAGCAGGAGTGATGAAGTATTAGTGGCTAAATAAGGTACACAAATCTCTTCCTTTTAATGATGACATGCCTTGTTCCTTTATGATGGTAAGTGATGATTCAGATTTAAAGGGAATACTCCATTGTCTGCTTAATGTGATTCTTGGAAAATCTAGAACAAAAATTCATCCTTTTCTGAGCATTAGGTGATGTCAAGTGAAAAGATGTTGCAATTCCAGAGAATGGTAATTAGGTTTAATTATAACCTAACTGACCTTCTGTGGTGTTAAAATGTTGGCAGAACTTGTTTGTCTTGGCAAGCCACCCTCTCCTGGAAGCTGCTGTTCTTGTGTTTGGCTTGAAAAGTTCATTGCCATATGGATCTGCACCTATGGATTTCTCCATCACCCATCAAAGGAATAGAGAGAGATCTGAAAAGACCTCACTAAAGGAATGTGAAACTACAAGATTCACATCATCTGAAGTAGAAATAATAGATAATATTATCTGCATGTGTGCTGTGAATTACCTAAGCCTCGCAGTACTGTTTATCATGTACTAAAATTTGAAAAATAAGGTGCTGAAGTACAATTATTTTTGAAATTATTTATGCCATACTGTTAGTATTTGTCACTTTTCCTTATAGAGATCTTATTTTTCTCATCGCCTAATTTGAATTCAGGCAAGATTCAAAGAATGTCAGAGATTTCTTTAAAGTAAAAAGATGCTTCTAGAATAATACAAACCAAGGGCATGTTACAGAAACAGAAAAGTGAGAGACAGGCAGAATTTCCCATGGCGTGAGGAAATCATCTGATTCTGCAGATCCCAGGGTGGTTTTTGCTGAGTGTGGTGGCAGCACTGCTGACAAGCCCTGGACAACCCAGGGCAGTTGTTTATCTGCTGGCTTTGCACAATGGAAACAGATCCTGGTCCTCAGTCAAACTTTATTACAAACAGTGCCAAGCTTGGGAGATTTTAAAGTTGAAATGTTGTTCTTCCTCTCAAAGAATACAGAAATTCGAGAGCTGTTGCTGGAAGCATTTTTTTATAGTTTGCTATTTTTTTAATGCATGTAATATATTATATAGATGTAGAAATAGAAATAAAATGTAGAAAGCATATCAAGTCTTTACTCCTTCTGGAGCAGAGGCTGTCTCGAGAAGGGAATCAAGAGGTGGATTAGTGTTCACTCTGAAGTTTCTGATTTTTGAAGGAACCAGGAGGCGCTGGTGCAGGGCTGTAAAGTGGCAGCAACGTCTGACATTTGTGGCCAAACAGCTCAGATGATGGTGGCCCTTCAGGAAATCACAGACCCATTCATCCAACCCCTCCTGGGGCAGGTGATTCCATTGAAGGAGCTTCTGCACAAACACAACCATGCTCATTAATGTTAAAAACAGTTTCTAGTTTTAAAGCACCTCGAGTGGGCTTGTGTCACATTTAGTTTCCTTTGTTGATTCATAATGTTTTGAAGTTCTTTTACTTCTCACAGGTTACTTTTTCAGCCAGGGTCAGTGATGGCTTTTGACACTTGATTCTGAATTTAAATCATTTTCATTGCTGCTGGTCTATATCGATATGAATTTCAAACTTGTCACTGATGTTGATGTTTCACCATCAACAGCTTAAGCTTTCAGATACAAAGAGTAACTGATAAACTAAAAATCTAAACATACACAGGTTTTTTTTTATTCCTTCCAGAGACTGACTCCTTGGGTTGAATGGCAACTAACTTTAGCATTTAATGGCATTTCTCCTTCCCCTGCTCTCCAAAACTGAGATCAAGTTTCCTTCCTGATTGCAAGGTGCAGCATATATCTAAGCTCATCATTTATCTTGAATTACATAAAATATTGGAGAACTGCTCAAATAATGAATCTCAATTAGCTGGTAACAAAAATAGTGTGTGAACTTAAGAGAAAGTGTTGTAATTAGACACAGCAGTGTTCCTGAATTCCCTTAACAATTGGGGCTTTAAGGTGTCTTCAAAGAGCAGCAATTCCTCAAAGATTAGGGGCATAGGGAAGGGGAATAGTTTTGCTTTAATAATCCCAGGGTTATTTTTTAAAGGTTCTGGGGCAAGCATTAACTATGGATGTAATTAATCTATTCCTACATGCTTTTAGTCATTTTGTCATATTCATTAGTTCTGCAAGAAGCCTCATGAATCCAGAGTCAGATACAGGATAATTTGCATTTGGGGTTGTTCTGTTTTATATGGACTTGGGCAGGCACTTGCTGCTATCTGATTTCAAAGACTTGAACTTTTCCTAATACTCTAGAGATCAGTGAATTTGTTTTAGCATTTCTCCAAGTTTCTATATTGCTTGACTTCTAATTTTTACCAGGGCCTGACCTGCCTCTAAGTGGGATTCCTCTCCTCGACCTAAAGCAGCGTGTCTGTAAAGCTGCAAGTTTTCCATTTGATGTTAAGAAAATGAGATCTCCCTCATTTCAAAGGCAGCCACTGTCTCTGTTGGTGGCAAAGGAGTCTCAGCTTGCTGAGAGTGAGTTACCTTGTCATTATCCTACACTCCCTTGTGTAACTTCATCTGATGAAGCCACCTCAGTTTGTTTGCAGTTCCCTAGCAGCCCTGACATTACTCACAAGCTCTACAAAGCTCTCTGTTGCAATGCCCACACCTTTCCTATTTTTAGGGTGTGGGTATGCCAGCAGTTATTCTGGTGGGGGTAGGTGGAGGGGGTGTATTCCCTCCATGGATTTTGTGCTGCTTAGAGCTATCCTGTTCTCATGCTCAAGCACATTACCTTCTGCAGAAGTCTAAGCTTGCTGGTAGGGTATATGAAGCAGAAGAATTGTTCTGCTGTGTTGGACCTGTTATTAAGCAAGGTTTTTTAAACCATAGTGTTGCCTCACAGTTCATAAATAATTTCTCCCATGCTGGTGTTTCCATCCTGCTGGTGGCTGAGTGGGTTTCTCAGTCTCACTGCCCCTCCAGTGAAGCAGCACATCCATGATCCTTCCTCTCCTGCTGCTCCTTCCAGTCCCTGATGTGCTCTGTTGCTGTTCTTTGAACTCCTGTGCCTGTGATCCTTCTGGAATGCGACACCTGGAAACAAATGTGGTTTTACTGGAGCTGCCTTCCACCAGAAGGGACTGGGGGTCTGTGATTGCTCCCTGCTCGCTCTCACTCTGGCTTTGCTTTGTGGGCAACAGCATTGGATTCATCTTTGAGCCATAGAATGTAGACATTTCACATTGAATTTTCTGAACAGGAAAAGATTTTTCTTTTTCCCCTCAAACTATTATTGAGTTTTGTGTAAATGACAGTGTTGGCATTTAGAATATAGTGGCATTTAGAATATACCACTATAGCTGTAACACATTTTTCAGGGTTTCTCATCCTTCTTCAGCCTTGCTGCAGCAAGTCAGATGCACTCCTGTTTCAGAGTTGGCTTTTTGATACCCATTTCCAGGTATCAGTGTTCTCATTATCCTCTGATTATTCAAACTGTGCATTTAGCATTCTGTGACTGTCACATTACAGTCTCAGTAACAGCACTATTCAGCTTCTGCCTGTTTAATCAAGATGTCTGGTGGCAGCCTGAGTCGATGATTTTCATTCCCTGTGATAGAGTCATTGACTTCTGGATTCACTTTTCTGTGTCTTGATGGCAAGTGATATGTAGATATGTGTTGGAGACATGCCAGTGTTTTTCTAACCCCCACATGACATCCACAGGATGTCAGATTGTGCAGAAATTGCTTTTAAACTCTTATTAACTTCTTGCTGGGTTAGCTGCTTTTTATGGTTCTAATACAACAATTTCACTGCTTTGCAAGAGCACATGAATATTTTGCTCTTAATTTAGTGAGATCATGCAGATTGCTGTTCCTTATCTATATCTCTGGTCTTTTTCCATTTATAAATAATACAGCTCTCCAGAGTGAGTGAGCCAGACTCTGTGTGAAGAGTGCTCACCAAAAGAGAGGTCTTCCATTCAAATCCAATTTTGCAATGCAGATGGTGAAGAGATGCCTGCACTGGCACTGAACAGCAGACAGTGCTTGTGCAGGAATACTTGGCTCTGGAAACTGAATAACCAGGTTAACACTCAGATGAGGCTGAATGAAGAAGCTGTGGCTCTCTGCAGATGAGAGGCCCTGCATGTTGCTGATTTATAAATGACAACACTTCTAAGCCAGAGTGAGCACTGAGGCTTCTTGAGCTGCTGCTGAAGATAAACTTGTCAGTTCAAGGTAATGCTGACAAATAATATCATTTACTAAACAGTCTAAAAACAGCAACAAAAAGAAAGGACATCAACAACAACCCCCCTTTTAAGTGGCTCAGAGCCAATCTTAGCTATTTTTACCAAGAATTTCTGGGAAGAAAACAAACCTTAGCAATATATTCTGGGTATCTGTAATACTATCCTGGAAATGCTCCAGATGGACAGAATTCCTGTGTAAAATAATTTCATTCTCATAATCTCTAGCAAGTCCTCTCCACAGTTGTGGATTGAATTATGAAGATCCTAGGTACTTACAGATATTTTTTAATGTATTTTGCCATATCCAGCTTGTTGAATAAGCAGCTCTGGTTCCTAGAGACAAAATAGGTATTTGGGAGATTCTGAGATGTCAGGTTCTAAGACTTTTATGCTTAGTTTATACCTGGAAGTTCTGAGATTTTGCAAGCAGTTCTGTGGTATTTTCAACTCATTCAGAAATAGGTTCTGAGAAACATCAATGGTTGCATGATTTCCCAGCCAAATTAGTAAATGCTTATGATGCAACTCATTCAGCTGAGCTTTGGAAAAGCAGCTGGACTAACACAACCTTCCCTGAACCAAACTTTTTATGGCTTAGCTATTAATATTATCCTGGATAAAGTTCTTCCTATAGGGAATGGTTTGAAGTAGCTTTCTTACCCCTTTGATAAGCACTAATGTATGGCTTGAGTGGAGAAGGAAAGGGAAGCTCAGGCCCATGGCAAAATTTCCTCAGTTGGAGTCAGTAGCTCTTCCATCTTTCAGAATCTGCTCATTGTCCCATTTAGGTTATGCAGAGGAAAGAGATTTCTTTACTAATTTCCATAACCATAAATGGTCACTATATTTAACAAAAGAAAAAAAATGGAATAGGGAACTCTAATCCTGCTTTATGGCTCTAAATCAAATTATTTGTATTTTTAAATCTTTGAATTAATTTTATGGAAGGTCACAAGTACACCTCTCAAAGCATATTTCAGTAAAAGCTGCAGAGTGATTTACTTTGGAGCCTTCTGTCTCTTTGCACTCTTACCATTTTTTCAGTGTGAAACAAAGCTGTCAAAATATTTACTTGGGCATTTTGTTCAAACATTCTCATATGGAAATAGTGTATTTAATAACATCATTAACATGAATTCACAAATCCTTTCATCTGGCATCTGTCATTTACTGCATCAACTGAAAAATACCTGACTGCTCAGCCCCATCTTTAAAGAGATTTTTATATGTTTTTTTTAAACATACTGTCTCAATCTTCTCCCCACCATAGTAATGATAATTTGCTTTTCCATCATACCTTTCCTGATAGCAGATCACAACTGTGTTTTGATAAATAAATGAGAAGTATTTTGACACTGATTTATTTACTCTCGTTATGACAGCTTTTGAGAAAGTGTTCTGTTACCCCATTTTTCAGGTGATAAATTAAACAGTGATGAAGTTTGTGACTCACCAAAGACCCTGTACTGTCCAAAGGTCTCCTTCCAGAGAAGTGAGATGAGGGAAAGTAGACTTGACTTTCTTCTCATCTGAGCACAGGCTCTGTTTTCTTTGGCCCTGCACCAATGTCTGCTCCCAACAGACCTGCAGGGTTTTTCTCAATTCCTTCTTTTGAAACTGAAGTTTGCATGGATTTTGTTCTGTAGCAGCATCTCATCTTTGCTTTTATTTACTGATAGTTTTATTAATAGGATAGTTAAAATTTCTGCAATTTTTCACATATATATTGCCACAATTATTAGTTGTATTAGCAGTACTTAACTGCTGAACTGTAAAGTGCTTCCTTAGATGGGGAAAATTAGAGTACATGTATTAAATCCATGAATACTCAGGTAAAAATAGTTATAGTTTCTTTGTCTGATTCTCTTTCCTGTAAAATAGCATCTTGATTTCCAAACCTGGTTAAGAAAAATTAATGTCTCCTTTTTTAATAACTCATTTCCAGTAAAATAAAATTTAGTATAAATGAATTTTCTTAACAGTTTATTAAATGTAGCCATTAGATATTTATCGCTGACATGCAGCTTTCATCTTTCCATAGTATTATACAAAAGAGATTGCATCTAATTGAATAGTTAAGCAGCTTTAAATATTATTTCATCTTGTATTACTTTCAGAAACCTTGTGAGATATATAAGGGAGATTCAAAAGTCTTTAAAAACAGACCAGTCTGCTTCAGGACTGTATTCTGACAGTAAGGAGACATCATCACTTCTCACTGAAATGCTCAAAACCTCACACAAGCACTTTGATCTTTTCCATTTGTCTTTGGGGGAGAATTTGGCAGTGTTCAGGTCAAATAAAACCAGAATAATTAAAATAATCCATTTCACATACAAGTATTACAGCAAACTACCTCTTGATATTTTTTAACTAAAAGCAGATGGCAGGGGTTATTTACTTTATTTTGGGAATATTTCATTTGCAGGGAGGTTGCATTGAAGGAGTGTGAGGCACAGCTTTTTCTCCCAGCTTCTGAAGTCTGCTCTCCCAACTCCCTGCCTCACTCCTGGCTCCAAGCCCAGGCATCCCATCCTTAACCCTCCTTCTGGCTTTTAAAAAAGGCATTTTGTGCTCACCCATCTTCCTTCATTCAGATTAGCTTCTTGACATGGCAGAGGCACAGAAGGGAGTTTTTATGTTTTCTCTGTCTCATAAAATTCAGATCTGGGAGAATTAACACTGCTACTCACTTCCTCAAACACATTCAAACTATTCATCCAGTGCCCAAATACTCATAGTAGTGGTGAGGAGTTTCGTAGCTCTAGGGAATCATTTAGACTAGTCAGCCAAAGCCAGAATTAAAATTTAAAATGCAGTTGGTGATGATTATTAATCAATTAGCTCCAGGGAGCTGTCAAGGCTTCCTAACCAGAGTTAGAATAACAAGAAGTATTTTTGAAATAATAAAACTAGCTCCTTAATAAAACTTGTCTCCTCCTTCACACATTTATTAGTAAGATGATGCCTAAAAAGGTATCAGTAATTACTTTTATATGAATGAAATTGAATTGGAATGAGAGCCATCTGCAGGAAGCAGTAATTGGCAGATCAATTTCTTTAAGAATACATGACTTGAAATCTTAGCAGTGCAACACATATCACAGGATATTAGAAGGGGGAATCTTACACTGCCCTGAACATCTTGGTGTGACAGCAGATTTTATTATGCAGTGAGAGATAGCTGAATATCTCAGCTAATCAAAAAAATGTGAGTGGGCTGTGAAGTGCTGAACACTTCTAGGTTGATCTTGATATTGTCCCTTTGTAGAGCTCTTCTGCAAAAAGAAAAGTCATTCTGTAAGGTTACAACCTGAGAAATTCAGAGGCCATGGGGTCTGCAGCACTCCATCCACCTCTGCCATACTTCTGATGAATGCAGCTGTGGGATGTCCAGGCTGGGATGTAAAAAATGACAAGGATGGCTGACATGTCTTTTTGTTTTGGTTTTTTTCAAAGGTTTCTATATATATATATTCTTGTTGGTCCAGAATAACTCCAAATGTGGTACGTCTCAGTTGCACTGTAAGAGCCACTTGTGGGATGGGTTATTTGAAGAGGGCTACATTTTCCTGCAGCAAAAATGAACTTTGCCTAACTAGCCAACAATAAAAATACTTGGGTTTCATTTAGAACAAAAAAATCCTGCAAATGTAATTTCTGCAACAGTGCATCAAGGGCTGGTATCCAAATTGATAAATAGCAGTTCTTCAGTGCTGTCCTAATAGAACTCACTTCAGTAAAGGGGCTCAGTAGGAGTTTGACAATCCCATATTTGAGAGTTTGACAGTTCTGTACCTACAGGACATTGCCATCAGAACAAGCCAGCTCTGTAGAAGAGTTACAGGGCCAGTCCTGCAGCACAGGCTCACGGTTCAGCTTCCATTTGAGGGGGGAATTTCCCCTTTCCTGGAGGGTGCATGAGGGAGTCCCTGGACACCACAAGGGATGGGATTGATTTGAGGCCAGCTCTTTGTCAGGGCTATCAGGCAAGGAGGGGACACTGGTGGTGTCTGTTCACAGATGCTGCTGGCCCCCATCCTGCCTGGCTATCCTCCAGACTGCTGGGCTGGGTTTCACCCCCCAGAGGTGACCACGGTCCACCCTCTGAGCAGCTCCTGTTCCTCAAAAACCTGGGGAAACACCACTGGGAAAGGTGCAGGAAGAGGATTTGAATCTTGTGGGGAGGAGAGGCCAGCTGGGACTAGATCTGCTGGATGCTGAGGCAGCAAGGAGAGATGTGCCTGGTTCTGGGATGTGATGCAGGTCAGCATTTGGCATCTCCTTACATTGTTACAGTGAAATGCTGTTCTGGACTTTGGATCAGCAGAAATCCCTTGGCTGTGGAAATCCCTTAGGCTTTTGCAAAGAGAAAAACCACACAGAAACACCCAACCTGGCAAATTGAAGACATCTGGGTACAGAAGGGCTGCCCATTTCCAGCAGTGCTGCTGCTCAGAGGCCCAGCTGGATGAGGCACCTTCCCAGGGTGCCAGCGTCACTTTGCAGCCTCAGGGCTTCCTGAAACAGCCTGCAGAGCACAGGAACACAAACCTTCAGCTCACTGTAATAAGCACTGAATTGGTTCTTGGGTGTCCTGGCTGGTTCAGAGCAAAACCAGTCAGCCAATTTCAGTATCCAAATCCTCCTCCAAGTGGCCATTTCTTCATCCCTCCTTAAAAGCTTTCACACATGAAGTTTCACATCAAGTTTTTTCTCTTACAGCATTATTTTTAGCATTGCAATATGGAAAACCATGACACTTTCATACATTTCTTGTGTTTTATTCATAAAACACAAAAGTTTGGATGGGTTTTTGTGGTTTTTGGTGTGGTTTTTTTTTTTTTTTTTTTTTTTTTTTTTGATGGTGTACTCTTTTGTTGTTTGTTTGGACATTTAAAGTTTTAGAAGGTGAATTAAAATTTTAAAAGCAATGAAAATGAGCTCCTCATTTTGAATCTGTGCCTTTGCAGGAGTATTCTGTGCCACAATCGGACATTTTTGGTGTAACAGTAAGGGAGAAGAGAATTGACCATATTTGTTTTCTCTGTGTCGGGTAGCATATCGCTCATCTGATCTTCAGAAAGCATTTATATAAATGGACTTGTGCCAACTTTTGGAAAGGATTTTACGTGCAGCTGGCTCCTTACATGATTTTCATACAGAGTGTGGGGCCCTCTTTATCTGGTCGTACCCCCCAGGATGTTCTTCATGGGAGGGAGCCATAACAGTTGTTTTCATTTTCCCTTTCCCTTATTTCTGGTGCAGGAATCAGTGTGACCAGAATTAAGTGCAAGAAAAGATGGACATCTGGAGAGGAGATGGGACTTTGGGATAACACTTGGTTGTATATTCCTTGCAGGAACAGAACAGATTGGCTGTGAAGAGCTCAAATTCTATTTTTTATTCTTCTTCTGTGATAATTCAACTCCTGCTTTGGGTTCTTTTTATGAATATATGTAAAATAAAAAGCACATTTAGCTTAGAAATACAGCAATAGTAGCTGTGGGCTTTCAAGCCTGACCTTTTTGTTATTACTGAAAACAACAGCAAGTTCTCAACACGTTATTACTGCTATATATTTCTTTTTCAAATCAAAATGCAGTTTTGCTGCAGGTGGGCTAATGTGGATACCAGCAACTAAATAACTATATCAAGAAAATAATTTTTAAAGAAATTGCAAAGGTTGAATGCTGTTGGCATTTGCAGGTGGGTTGGTGCCTGTGAGAAGCTGAATCCCAGGGAGGCACCTCACTTGTACCAGATGTACGAGACAGGAGCTCTCCTCACGACCTGCTGCATGATTTTGAGGCATTATTACAATTTTCTGGGTCAACTTTTCTTCCCACCAATCATCTGTCTCATCTGTTTATACTTGAAGCTCTTCAAGGGAATGTCTCATGTTGCGTTTGAGCAGGGCCTGTGGTGGGGGAGGAAGAGGATTTTGAGCTTGGCTGAAGCTGCAGGTTGCAAACATAATATAAAACCTCACAAATAATGGCAAGTGATAAAAGTACATGCAATAAAAGATAAGCTCTGATAAATATTTTATGTAGATCTAATCAAACTTGGCTTTATGGCACAAAGGCCCCTTCCTTTCACTTTATAAATACTTTCTAAGAAAATCCTGTGACCTGTTTGCTATACAGATGCAATCTGTCCTAATACTGGACATAAGGACAAAAATGGGACACTTAAAAGCACATTTATTTTTTCCTGTGTGTGTGATTCCTAAATTTAAAAAGACCTTCCTCCCCTTCCCTTTTCACAAGTCTATAGTCATTATACTGTGTCTGAACCAGATGGAAGAATATATTAAAAAATGTTTTTAAACCACAGATTGAAAAATGGTGCCAGGATTTTCAACCAAAAATGTGGCACTGATTCTAAAATCTGTTGACAATTTTAGAAAGTTTTCTTTTGGCAAACGAGCTCCATTAGTGTCTTTTCTTTCTTCCAGGAAAATAAGAAAAACCTTTATCTGAGTCATAATTTAGTTAGATTCCAAACTGGATTTGAGAATATCAGCATAAATATATTAACTTTCTCTAGGGATTGGAGTTGGGGCATAAACAGATTCATCCATAACATGAAAAAAACACAATTAAAGGCTGTAGTTGTCTCTTATGCCTAATATTGGGTCTTACCACAGGTCTGTGCTTCCAGGATTTTAACTACAGCCATTCCAGTCCAGTCTCAGAAAATCTATCTAGAATTTAAATTTTGGCTGTTCTTTCCAAATGAGAGCAATCAGCATCACACACTCTTGAACTGAGATTTCTTCTTACATTGGGTTGAGCAATGAAGTTCTCCATGAGGCAGCTTTCTGGGCATGCAGTTTTGTGTGGAACACCAGACTTTCAAAAAACATCTTTGTAAAAGTAAATCCATTTTAAGTACCCCTGAGAGAAATAGAAGAAACTCTGAATACCCCCAATAAAAATAAACGGTTTTATATTTCCCTTTAAATAATTGTACGTGTTGTAACTGGAGAAAAAATTATTATTCCTACTTCACTATATGCTCTGTAAGGGCATGTGTTAAACTTCCATCCACATCCATATATTTTTATATATCCATATAAAACCTCCATCCATAAAATGGCTCTTCTCCCACAAGACTGAGCTTATGCCAAATTTTTGCTCCCTCTGTGCTGCTTCCAGGGGTTCCAAGGAGCCTCTTTGAGGTGCAGCATTCCCTGCTCACCTGTTGGCCATATGTGCATTGGGCTCACCTCTGGACTGCCCTGATAACAGCATTCAGAGTTTCCAAATTCAGGCCTTATAAGGGCAGTGAGTGGTCTTTAACACCAGTGCATGGGGTTTTTTAAAGAGGCTGCAATTGTGTGCATTGCACTGTGAAATATTCCAGCACATCCCTTGAGTGCCAAGGGTTTCAGCAAGGCTTTAAATATCTTGAAGGGAATTTTTTGGAGTATGGTTGTTCTTTATTGAGGAAACACCTGTTATCCACATTTTATGGGTAGGGTAGTGAGCTCAGGAATGATGCTGTTTGCAGAGAGTTTGGGGAATAAAGGGTCTAACTTGATTCCTGCAAGCTTTAATTGTGTGCCGTAACTCCTGTTCATCCTTCCTTGGGGTGGAAGGACACAGGTGATCCTTAAGGACAGGTTGCAGAGTGGTGAATCTGTGTATCAAAAGAGAAAAGTACCCAGAGGAAGAATGTGACTCTTTCTATGTAGTGTTGTTGATGCTTTTAATGTTTTCCATAGATCTTTTCAGTGGAGCCCTGACTTTGGTGCAATGGGCCAGACCTGGAGGGAAGCTTGGGGATGTCAGACATGGGATAAATCACAGGAGAACTGCAGGAGTCTGTGCTCTGAGTGCTCCTCAGGGCTGGAGAAAACTTTCAGGTTAATTCCCTGATGTTAAACCTGCTCTTTGTGCTGGAGAAATCCAAATTTGATGGCAATCTGCTTTTCTTTGAATAGATACTGAGGCTGAAAGGTGTATCCAGGGTGGGCTGCACTGCCAGGGGCACTCATCTGGAGCAGTGGATGTAGGTGAGGTGTCCTTGCATCTGGCACACAGCAGTGTTTTGCTGTGCTCTGGAAGGTGTCAGCAGTCACATCCCTGTCTGTCTTTCTGGTTTCTGGAGACTTTCCTCCCACCCAATAATTTTTTCAAGTGGAATCAGTAAAATGGTTGATTCTCAGCCCTGAGCTTTTCTGCACTCAGTGATTATTTGCTGGTTGTGACAGCTCTGTAGAGTTTTGTCCTGGCCAGTAGTCTCAGCAGATGCATTGTGTTGACTTCCTGAATCCAATTTGTAACAATGATGTTTTTTTCATACTGTGTTTCTGGAACCAATTTGCCTGCTTTCCCTTCCCCATCTCCTCCTCCCGGGACACCCCAGCGAGAGCTCTGCTCTGCACACTCCAGTTGCCTTCTGTTTGCCTCCTTGCACTGCCTGAATTCCCATGTTTTGGGAGTAGATTTATGGGAGATGACTGTAGACACACTAAAAATCATTTATGAGATAGACCAGTGAGTATCTTGGGCAGTTTTTCTACATGAGACTCTCCTGCTAAAAAAACAAAAGCCCAAATGTAAAATTTCCTAAGCTGCTTGGTTTATTTGATTCATTTCCTCTGTCTATTCAATTTCAAAGCCATTTAGGAAGATCATTCGCACAAACATTTAAGTTCTCTTTAACTAAAGTCAACCAATGTGCTTTTTCAATGAGCTGGAGCTCATGAGAAAGATTCAAACATTAGCTGTGTAAAGAAGGCAATTAGTGTTTGTACAATATATTGAAAATTAGTGCGAGGCACCCTGGAATAATACATGTTTTTCACATGTATATTTTTCAACCAATTCCATAGTTTGTACTAGATCCTGACACAGATCATTCCACAAGATACCAAATGAATTCAAACTGTGAAAGAGGTTGCAATTGTCTGTAAAAAAAAGGGGTTTAACTGTAATGTGGTTGGTTTTGCTCTGTATATTTGATCACTCGAAGGAAAAGCCTTTTTTCCTGCTGAAGTATGTCAAGAAAGCTTATCTGCATGTAAACAGCAAAATGAAATCTCTCTTGTGTTGCAAGGGTTGAAGTTTTCTAGTTTAGAAGTCGAGCATTTCTAAAAATGTACTAATGGTGTCATCCTAATAACAGGAGGTGTTCCTCTCACTTCGTCATGGAGTGATTCTTTTCCATAGATTTTAAAGCTGTCACAGGAGTAGAAAAAAGCTGCCATAATCATAGCAATCAGTGGAAAAGTTTTATTTTAATTACTGTTGGGGGAGCAGCAGTCATGTTATCTGCATTAGAGATTGTGCACCCATTATCAGGAGTATTTTGCCCACAGTTTGATAGGAGTTTGGGTCAAGAGAAGGACCATTTGCCTGAAGGAGAAGAAACAGGCATTGTTGATTCAACTATGGATGGAGTACCAGTCAAAAACTTTGAAGTATTTTCTGAAAATAGGAATACACCTATAGCTATTAAGGAAAATACTATTTTTTCTTGTTTTAATAATGTAGCATTTAATTCTAATAGGACAGATCACAAAACAAAAGAAATGCCTTGTGAGGCTGTGGTGCTATAATGGACACAAATGTACTTTCTGCAGTTGATTATGTTAAAGTATTTGTTGTTTATATGAATTACTGTGGTGTATATAGAGCAGAAACTTTCAGGAAGACAAACTAAAACTTTTGTTTGTTTCTGCAAGAGAATTCACAGGAGTTAAAGTCCATATGGAGTCTTGGATGCAGGAGTACAACAACTCTCCTTAACTTGTAGAAGAGAGCATATGGTTTTGGTAATAGGTTAATAAGAGCAATTAACCTCATAGTGCACTCATTTGTTGGTCTCAGTTGTTTATAAACTAGGTAATAAAGATATTTTAACATCCTATAGTTTTATAGGAGATTAAGTGAAATCGGGCTGTATTTTTTAAGTTTCAGTGCCAACAGTACTCAGGTGATACTGTGATAGAAACATAAAATTAGCAGAGTAGAAGATTCAGAGTGTTCTGTGGTGTATCCAACCAATGGGTATCATCACAAATGTTGAAATAAATAGAATAGTTTAGAGAAATACAAACATATGTTAAAGGTTTTCATTAGAGAGGAACTGTTTTCCTGGGATGCAGTCACAGATCTGTCACTCAGCTTGTTCTTGTCACCTTGCAAAGACTGTAATGTGAACTGTTTCCAGGCTTTATTTATGTAGAAAAGAATTCTAAACTTACCTTCTCCATCTTGAGGATGAGCCTCATAAAAGAATAGCCTAAAAAAGCACTGGCATTGCTTTATTTTGTTTGTTTTGAAGGACTTCCTGCAGAAGTCCCAGTTTCTCTGTCAGGAGCTGCTGTGTTTGCCTGGCAAACAGAATCAGTGGGTACAGATGAGCAGGTTGCTGTTGGCCCCAAACTGCACCCACAAGAAAAGCCATTTTTACTTCATTCTCTGTTGGCTCTTCACACTTCATGTGGTGTCATTTGTTGTCCAGCTGGGCACCTTGCTGCAAAGACACCAAGGGTTGTGTGATTTTGTTTTATGATTACTTTGGGTTCTAGGCTGGGGTTGATTGGAGGAGGGATGGTTTCACCATAAAAATAGTTTTTTATTTAATTCTATAACTTGTATCAGTCAGCTCTTTGGCCTCCTGATTTTGTTCAATATCTGTTTTGAAAACTTCTGCCAAGTTATTATTATTCCAAAAGAAGCCTCTAAATCAGCTCATCTGTAGAATTTAGCTCAAGCACATAAAGGATGATATATTGTGGTTATTGGTTTTGTCTGTCCTTCCTGATTTACTGTTAATGGTCTGATTTTTACCTTATATTTTGGTTATAAGCTATTTTGATATATTTAGCTGATGATAACCCTAATGAGCTGTGATTCTTTTTCTTTATTCTGAATTTGAACATCAAGACAATAATTTCTCTTTAGGTTTTCTTCAGAGGCTTCCATGAAACCTTTCTATACAAATTTGTGGTCTCATTTTTTTTTCTCTTTCATTGAATTGACTGAACAATGTATTTGCTGGTGCAGCATTCACCAAAGATGAGGACTCTTCTGCTTTATTGGACTTGACAGTGTTTAAACAATACTAATTCTCATACCCAGCTGGCTTTTCAACTGATTTCTGTGCTCTCTATTGCTGTGTAAAACAAGCTGGAACATTAATGGCATCTTGCATGCTACCCTCTGGAGACCTACTTTTCTTTAGAGAAAAATCAAATAAATGTGAAAGTTTCTGGGTTTTCTCCTTAATTTTTTTTCTTTCTTTTCAAATGATACTTTAGTGTGCTGTCAGATTTTGTACATGTCACAATACTAATTTTCAAGCACATTATTTTAGAAAGCAGTCTTCATTTCATAGATTTACTGGTTTGCTCATTTTTAATAGAAATAAATGCCTTTATCTAAACCCAAATATACCAGCTTTAAAAACATGTTCAATATGCAGATGAATGTGCTATTTTAACCCAGCTAAAATTTTGTATATTGAAAATGTGTTTGCCAAACAGCCAACAAACATTTGCAGATGTTAATCATTTGTTCAGCCTCTCACTTTTAACAGTATTGAGTATTCTTCATGAGAGAGAGAGAGACATAAAAATCCCATTTTTCTAGCCTATAAATATAAATATTTAAGTCATGATTTAGACAAGCCCAAGCCTTAAAACGTTTGCTGCTGAAGGATGAATTTTGTCTGTTTAGAGCAGCCATCTGTGATGGGCTGCAGCCATTGCTGAGGTGACCATTGTAGCACAAGTCTCTCCTTCCCGTCCTTCAGAGGCTGCTTAATTTCATATAAATTTCAGTTTATAAAAACAGCAACTTTCTGAAACCCAAGCTTGATTCTTGTCCCCTGCACCTCCCCAAATTCTCAGTTAGCCCTGCAGCAGGGGTAAGGATTTGGGGTGCTCCATTGTCCTGGTCAAATGAGGGCAGTGACCTGTCATAAAGGCCTGGCCAAAGCTGGGGGGTGGGATTGGATATTTAACTTCAAGGAATCAGAGATTTCTAAAGAAAATTTCTAACCTTCTTGGCTATAGTATCTCCTATAATTTTTTACATATTGTACAGGTGGCCCTGTACAAAATGTGTGCCAGTATCTGTGTCCCACAGTGCCATGACACTGTGTGCCATGCATTCAAAGTCACTTGGAAGCCTTGTAGGGAATATTTTCTAAATAAAGAATGTTTTGATATCACAGTATTCCATTTAAGTAATTTTTCCCCCTAATTTTCTACAGCTGGTCTAAAAACCCAGAAGAATGGAAGTTTCAGAAGACAAGACAGACATGGCTTCTCCTGCACATGTATGATAAAGAGAAGGTTTGTATTCATGCTGCTTTTTCTCAGAACAAATATGATACAGGCTTATACATTAGTTATAGCTATTCTTTATTAACCAAAACTTCCTAGTGCTAGCCATGTACTTGTCTCATAATTTTTTAGTAACTTACAACTTACTTTGTTTTTAACCAAGATGCTGAAGCATTTTAATTGCTTGTCACTGATCTTTTTATTTTGTTGGTGATCATTGTCCTGTGCATGCTAGATTTTTATACTTGATATATAGCAAGCATAAAGAGAGCAGATTCATGATTTATTTAAATCTGGAGTTTGCTGAGAATTTGAGTCATATCCTTAGTTTGAATTTCCTCATGTGGAACCCAATACTGCAAACCACAGTTCTCATATTGTTTCAGATATCTCTGGGCTCCATGGAAGATGTACAACCATATTGCCAAGATGTTAAAATAGCTCTCTCATTTAAATATAAGTGAAACCTGATGTTGATTGTGAAAAGCATAAAGTATAACCAGAAGCCAGGCTTGAATCCATACTGAAATCTGTTCATTTCCTAACTTAAGAAACAACACACATTGAATTTCCTATAAGTATCTGACCATTGTGGTATCAAATGAGGGTGTCAGGTCATTAATTTTGTTGTGCAATAGAACAAACCTCTGCCCATTTGCACAGTGTTTCACTTGTTGGTTCATTTTGTTGACATTCAGTTAAGTTTTGCTGATTTTTTTGTGTACACTTGAACATTTACTCATACCAATCATCCTGACCCAAATTAGTCAGCAGCTCTAAAGCCAATCACCTGACATTGGGTGTTACCTTTTTAGACAGCCAGATAATTAACAACAGAGTTTCATGAAGGCCAAAATGTTCACATGGTGTAAATACTTTAGCAAGCTGGGTTGCAGAATACAAATTTGATTTTGGGTTCTGGGTTGTTTGCTCTATCTTCTGGTTTTTTAAGTTTCTCTCTTTAAAGTCTTTATCAGCCTTTCAAAATCAGTGTATGCTCTTCAAAGCTACTTAGAAATTGTTTGGCAGGCAGAAGGATGTTTTTACTTTTTTACCTGTTTACTTTGGTTTTGTGTTGAAATATGCTGGGACACAATGAACTGTAAGTAGCATTTGTTTTATGTATCAAAACACAGTTTAACTCCTTATTTCTCAACACTGAAATGAAACTTCCTTTTCCTTAAAATTCTGATGGAAGTGCTCTGATTTATTTAAATTCACATATTTTGTAGTTTAATAATCAGAGGAGCATTGAATATGAGCTTCAGAGAATGCTTAACATCTGCATCCAGATTCAGTGAATTTACTAGAACTGCTCAAGTGCTTATAATTAAGCATATGATGAAGTCTCTTTCTTCATCAGGACCATAGGGAGGGCACACCCAGCTTCTTTTGAATATTTTTTTTTACCCAAATTCAACTTCCTGTCCATTACAGAATGAAATCTGTTGGTAATCCAAGCATGACTAAAGTACAAAAGGAGACAGAAGTTTCTTTCCTTCCTAAGCCACATCTTTGATCTCATGGTGTCACTTGGATGCCTACTGAAGAGCCATGCAAAGGCCTGAATCGAGTTTCCTGTACTGATAGGCCTCTTTCTGTAAGAAATAAGTTGAGGTTTTAAAATTTGCTGGATAAATGGTGTTTTAAGCTCCTTTAAAATCCATCTGGTGGCTGGCTGACAAGCTTCCAAGCCAGGCCTGTGTACCTATGGTGTGCATACTTCTCCAGCACCCAGGATTAAATAAACACTAGGTTATTTGTTGGTCTTTATCATCTGGCACAGCATTTTAGGAAGTTGCTAGATCAGTCTTCAGCTTTTGGATTTCAGGGCGTGGTGGGGTGGCTGAAGTTTCCTTGGAAGGTGACCCAAAATGCAGCCTGGCAGCAACGAGCTGAACTTCTCTCTGCTGGTATCTGTGTTTGCTTTGCAAAATATGTGGGTGTCTGCAGGTCTCCAGGTCTGAAAATACAGAGGATAAATTAAAAGTGAGAACTGTTTTTTTCCTGGTATTCTTTCCTAGTGTTTCCCTGCTTTTCCCAAAGACAGGAATTATTTCACTTGGGATTATTTCCATATTAATCAGCTCCAGTGTATATTAGGAAGTTAGGAGAGAGCAAAGATTGGTGTGTGAGAGAGAAAAAGAAACAAGAAAAAGGTCAAAACAGTTTAACAAAAGAATAATAACAAAATCCCATAAGCCTGGCTTTGAGTTCCAGAGCCATGCTGGGAGATCTTGATCTCCAATTTCAAACCAGCCTTGAACTGACCTTGGAAGAAGGATTGTGTTCCTCCTTGGAAAACCTCACCAAGACCCCTGAAATTACTGCTTTTGTACTACTGTATTTGAAGAATTTAAATTTGGATTTCATTAACTTTCTTTGTGTGTTCCAGTCCTTGCTATGGCTCTGCTGTCTGTGTAAGTCAGGAGGAAATATGATCTTACCTTGCCCACGGGGTGCTGTGTTGTGAGCTCCTGATGAAACAAACCTCAGAGCTGTGTTATGTTAAAGGAAAAAAATCAGACTTTTTGAACACCAGGACACCCTTAGGGCCAAATGCTAAATATTTTCTAGGCTTCAGGCAGCCTCATGTTAAGTCTGCACACTTAGGATTTCTAAATTTAGAGCAGGCTTTCAATTGCTCCCTCAAGCCATTTGCTTAAATGATATAATAATAACTGTACTTCCACAGGTATGTCTATGCCATGAGCTCTGAGAACAAGAGTTGTAAATTACAGAGATAATTTGGCCAAGGTTTGAAATGTGGAAATGTTACTGACATTAAAAGCTCAGTACTGAATATCTGCATTAAAGGAACACTGTCACATTGGGATTGTTTGTGTCTAAATGAGTTCATCTGTTATTAGTACCAGCTTATTGTGAGTGAAAACTTTCAAAAATATAGATATTTTTCACTGTGTTTGATTTGTATAGTATAACAACGCTTCATATATCATCCATTTCAGTGTTCGTCATTGTAAAATTAATATTTCTTTTGTAGCTGAATTGTTTCTTTAATGCAAGAGTGTTTGTGTGAAGAATTAGAAGGTTTTCCATAGTGTACAAGTTACGAGGCTGAACACAGACTTAAGTTTTGATTTATTACTTTGTAATACCCCTGATTGATGAAGGCAGTGTTGGAATATTCTTTCTTCCTCTTCTTTTGGAGTGATAGAAGTTCTAGTGATCAAAGTTCGGCTGCCAAATGTCCATGGAGAAATAAGTTGTAAATTAAGTGTCTGTTGAAGCTCTGTCTTCTCTGAAATGTTGATACTTTGCAGAATCGAAACCGCCCTCGAATAATTACTCTCGAATCCTTTAAATACTTACGTATGTGTTTAACTTAACTCATGTCAAGTTATATGTGTAAAGTTAAACATGGAGAAACATATTTGCAGGGTGAGATCATTTTAACATCTCATGATTCACAGCAAAAAATATCCTGTTATTGGCTGAAACCTGCTCCACAGATACACAACATGAAGTTGAGATCAGCGTAGGTCTGTTCACATATTCCTTTTTAAAGTACTTCAGTATGAAGTACTGAATAAATCCTTCCAAAGTCCTTGCTAAATTATTGTCAAGATTAATATAATGATCATTTAAATTGTATGTTGTACCAGATAAGCTAAAACTTAATCTCTGACTAGTTAATTAGAAAGGGAGTGAAATGTGGATAATGCAACTGTAGATGACTAAAGTGCTTTTAATGTTAGACATGTTGGTAGAGCCTATCAGTTTTAGTCAGCATGATTTAAAAATTATTTCCATATGTCTGAATTTGAGTTTGTTTTTCAAATTAAATTCTAGTCCTTTGTATAAGCATTCTGTCAAAGTGTGCGATAGTGGGTGGTATCTCATCTTAGCAAACAGTTTTTGGGTAAGGGTGAGGGGAATTCCAGCAAAAATCTTCCCTCAGACATATGCATGCAATTCTCACTGAATTTAGTGAGATTTACATGTGTGTTTCCAAAAGGAGGGTTTGGCTAATGTGTTTTGTTTTTTCTTCCACCAACCCTCGTAGCCTTGGGCTCCCTGTCAGGCAGTGTTTGCATTTGCTGATCAGCGTTTCCACATCTGCTGAGCATTTCCTCTCAGATGCTTTGCCCATCTGAGCACATGACAGTCCTCTCACCAGAGTCCATCCATCCTCCTGGCAGCTTGAACCTTGGCAGGAAACATTTCCACTTGGATTTCCACTTGCAGTTGGACCTTGGCAAACACCAAAGCCTGTACCATTCTCCTGATTGTCTTTCAGGTGATGCTGTGACATGATTGTGAATGCATATTGAGAGGGGCGATAATAAACCTGTTTTTCCTTCCTTTTGTTTTTTCTTCCAAGGTTCCAGACAAGTATTTCACCATTTTACTGGATTATCTGCAAGGGCTTCAGGGCAATGCACGAGACAAAACTGTGCAGAAAGCTGAAGCTTTTATGAAGGAATTTGATGGTTCTGATGGAGAAGACCCAAACCTGCTGGGGAAGTGTGAGCGCATCAGACAAGTTCTACAACTGCTGTCCTGAGAGTATTTCTGTGTCATAATTGTTGTCTGGTGGAGGGAAGGAGAGCATGTCACACACAGAGGCTGTAAAGGATTTGTAAAGATAATGCTAAATTTTATACTCGTAATTTTTTCCAATTGAAAATATTTATCATGTTTTGAGGTGATGAAATAAAAATAACTATATAGCCCATAGTCTTGCTATTAATCTTATTGCACCTCTTTAGAAGAATAAACCTCTCTCCCTCTCATTAGTTTTTCTCCATTTCCCCCTCTAATTACCGTTAAATATGAGGAACATTGCAGCTCTTAATATGAAGAGCAAAGGAACCAACATAAAGCCTGGAGGGTCTTTTACAATGGCAGCTTTTAAAATGAGTGTACAGTAGAGTGCATGCTCAGCCAGCTGTAATCTCTCACTTTCAGCTTCAGAAGGATGTCACTTGGATTTGGGAAAGATCATTTTCAGTCTGTTGAACACAGGTTGTATAATTGCTTATTAGTACTTCACACGGTGATCTGGAGATGCCATCAGCTTTGTTGGTTTTCTTTTTATATTTTAAAGTTTTCAAATGCATTAGGGCAATTGTTTAGCTACTCAGATAATGCACAGATGGGAACAGATCAAATCCTTGACTATATGTGGCGAAATCATCACATTGTAGCTAAAATTAGCCTACAATCAGAAGTTCTGTGCTGTATCCAGCCTGCCAATATTGCATTTTCCTCTTCCTCTTGCAACTGGCATCCAAAAGAGTTAATTCGTGTTCATTCCTTTTGGCATGGGACGTTTGTCACTTATGAACATGCTGAAAGTGAGGCTTTCAAGTAAAAACCAAGGACATTAATTACTCAAAGTTGGATGATTGGCTTATTTAATAACACTGGTATTCAGACAGAGTTCTTGACCTGATTCTTTAATGTTTCTGCAAACATTGTTCATACTTTATTAATAACAACTATATGAAATGTGTGGTGGTGTAGAAGAGTGGCTGTCTTGGGGAATTACAGCTTTAATTTTTGGTTGAAGGAGGGGAGGATCTGTGGATATGCAGACCTGATTTCCAATAAGAAGCATTTGAGTGGATTTGACAGCTTTCATTGTCATGGCTTAGTACAAATCTTTGAAAGTATGAAATGTATTACTAATAACAAATAACTTACGCTTTCTGACTTACTGAGAAGGATGTTTTCAGCCAAAAAAGACTAGAAACCAGCATGCCCTCCTCTAAAAGAATAACTGGGATGGAGTTTGGCACAAGAAGGGGCAGAATTGAGCAGCAGTGTCCAGGTTCTTCATTGAGCTGCTGACAGAGCCTCAGGGCACAGCTGGAAGAAGGCTGCAGAGGAGAGAGCCAAAGCCTTTCTGAGCTGTATAGCACTGATCTTCCAGTGAGAAACCTGGTGAAAAGGATCTGTAATAAAAAGAAGTGATCCTGACATTTAGTGAACTCATAAAGATCATTGGGTCATATATTTTACATGTGAGAATACGCAGCTGGGAAAAGCTGCTGTCCCTCCAAGCAGAAGCTGATATTTGTTTCTTTCCATGAGGGAAAATAGGAATTTTTCAGGAATGAAGTTTTCAAAGTATCTTTTTGTGAGTTTATCATTGCATGTTAGATGTCAGAGAAGAATTTTTGTTCTCCCTCAAGACATTTGAACATCACCACTTGATTTCTCTGTCACACAAAAATGTGAGTCCTCATGGTGCACTCAACATACCTCCTAGCTTAAAAGCACAAGCACCTTGCAACTGCACTTTGAAAAAGAATTGTAAAAAAGATGATAAAGGTAAGATCTGGGCAAAAATATGGGAGCCTTTTATGATTTTGACATATTTGGCAAGATTTGCCTTTCTTGGACCTTAGTCTTGATCATGTATAAATGCTGACAAATCTGTAAGAAGAGAAGCTTTGTAGATCAAGAATGTCATGTTTCATTTAATATCAAATGATATTAAAAGCACACAAGGCCTGTCAATCTGGAGGCCATGTGAACAGTAGTATTTACAAAAAAAAAAACAGATCCTCTCACCAGCACAATAATAGACCTCTGGGAATAGGTCCTGCTCTGCTCTCCTCTTCCTCAGCTGCAATTCCAGCTTTCCCTTCAGTCCCACTGATTGCTGGGGGAAGGTCATGGTCCTGGGGCTCTGCTTCTTGCAGTTATGGAAAATTCAGAAGCTACAGTTGAAGGTAATTGTTGCTGTGGTCGTGTTTGGCAGAGAAAGCAAAGCATGGTGCTTCCTGCCACGTGCCTTTTGCTGTAGGTACTGTCCAATGGTCAGAGGGGTCTTGAAATTGGGTAAAAGATTTGTAAAACTGCTGCTTGGTGGTGCTGTGTCTTGCATATCAGAGCTCAATATGAAATATTCTAAGAGTTGTCTAATACTTGATGTTGTAGTGCAAATAGGAAAGGACACTTTAATTGCGTTTCATTTTTTTACTTGGCACCTTTTCTTCAAGAATTTTCAGCCGTTTGTTTTGGCAAACAAGTCATCTTCTCAACAGCCAGGAAATGCAAGAGCACACATTTTTGGGAGATGTGTATTGCTAGATCTGTTTAAAAGACAAGATTGTGAGGACCCAGAGAGCTTATCCCACAAACTGCCAATGCTGTAGTGCCTCTAGCAAGCAAATTTTGCCTTGTCCGTGTGCTATCCACCACACCAGCCTCGGCTTCCTGCTCAGCCTGGCATTTTCATCCCTGGATTTACATTATGTGATGAGTAAATCTAGAAAAATCTCCTCCATTGTGCATTTTAAATTATTTATCTTAAATTATTAAGTGTGCAGTCAGTTCCTGAATTCCTGTAGCTGGTTGGAGCTGTGTGGGAAGATGTCATCAGGCACTTTATTCCCTTTTTGTCACTTGGTCATGTACAGTTTTCAAATCTCTGTGCTTGTATATTAAGCAATCAGATGGGCACAGATAGAACAAAATCGTGTCTTTGCCTCTGTTTGAATCAATCTGCTGTGTTAATAAAAATTGCATCCCAGGCTAGAAGTAGCAGTGTGTACAGAATGACAAATTACATCTTCATCTGCCTGCACTAATCGCCTTCTAGTCGAGTTAATCTGCATTGTGTGGCTCTGGCTAGCAGAATGCATGTCCTAAGAGAATGCTGAAGTCAGGACTTCCAGGCAAAATAAAGGAACACTAATTACTTAGAATTGCTTAAAGCTGGAACTGTGCCTCTAATGGAGGTACTAATTACTCAAAATTTGACAGTGGAAGAATTTCCCTTTAATTTGGCTGATCCTGCTATGGGTTGTGTATCTATTTGGTTCTCCACTGTCTGCCCACAATTTTAATTTGTTATCACCATTGTAAAATTACTGTGTAAATGAATTGTGTTTGTATTTGGAAAGGGCATCTTGGACTTGTTGAATGTGTAGTTTATTTCCTTATTTCCTGTCACTGGAAAATTGCTCTGCTGTGTTTCTCTTCATTTTAAAGCAAGGTGGTTATTGACTCATCCCATTATTTCAAATAGCTTAGAAATGCACATCTTTGGTTTGAGCTTGGGGGTATTGGTTTTGTTTTGTGGGTTTTTCTAAATTTTGCCATTGAGTAAGGTAAAGTAAAAAACATTAAAATCTACTCCCATTTCTGCAAATCAATGTCAAAAAAACCAGCAATCATAAAAGAGATTTAAGTTGCAAAATCAAGCACTCAGAAAATTAGAAAACATAAGAATGGAAATTGTCTGTGTAATTTAAATTTTACTCTTTCATGCATATATGGTAGGATGGAACTTCTTAATTATGTCATCAAGGCGTGTTTTCCTTACTAGTGTTCAACTAGTAAGTTATTTATTCAGTGTTTTCCTTACAGCTCTGCTGCTCTTCCCATTTTCAAAAGGTAGATCTGCAAAGCAGTCGCAAAGCCTGAGAAGTGACTTTGCAGTTGGGCTTTGATCCTGCACAGAAATAAGTAGGAACTTTCCTGTTCCTTTGGTGTAGGAACTAGTCATAGATGTTTCATCACAAATGTTCCCTTTAAAACATGTTTTAATGTTCTGATTCATTTACAGTCAAAATACCAAATTGATGTTACTTAATTTAAATCCATTTTTGTTGACATAAAACTTTCCAGTGGCTTATTCTGGTTTAGCCTTTGGTTTCCTTTTATGTCTTCCTTTCTGTACAGCTGAATGTGCTTGTTATTTCTGTCCCTGCGAATAGGAATATTAGTTGTTTACAGTGATTCCAGTCATACAAGGACACAATTAAATGTCCTTGCCTATGCAGGACAAGCTCATTTGCACAGTGATTTATAATTATGTTCTATTTTAAATTCTTCATTAGAACCTACATAGTCAACAACTTAAAGCGGTTTTAAATAATCATTATTTTAAAATAAGGGGGTTTTTTTCCCTTCAAGGAGCGTGGAATAGCAAACTAAATAAAACTAATTAGTAAATGGTGGGGGAAGGGCAAAGCAAAACAGTGGTTTATCTTTCTTTGTCAAAACAAAGCTGAATAAGAAGCTTGTGCTACTAAGAAACTGGTGTTGCAGACATAGAGGGAGGGCCCTCTGGGTACAAACAGAAGAACACTCATACAGTTGCTCTTACTGATTTTTTTCCGTACATGCAGAAAATTTTTGGCATTCCCCAACAAAACCCACAAAAACACCTACGTCAAAAAGTTAAATAGGTTTCAAAATCAAATCCTTAAAGGTCAAGAAATGCCACATATATATAAATGGCCAGAAGAATTAAAATTCTACCTCTCTGTGCCTCCAGCCTGGAGACTGAATGAAGGGGGATTGTGTTAGAGGCAAACAAGCAAAAACCTCTAAATTATGTGAGCACATAGTTAAAATTGCCAGATACCCTTCTGTTCATATGAAGGTGGAGTTACATTCCCTATTAACTTTAGTTATTCAGAATTTTTAATGAATATTTTCTGCTAATTGAAATATCACATCTGTGACAACTTAAACCTATTCTCCCCAAGGTCCCATGTGTATTTTATAAAATTGTGAGCCATGGGACACGGGATCTGTCATTCTTACTTGCTTACAGCTAGCCAGACCAGCCGTGGCACTGTGAAAATCATCTGCTGTGGAGCTCCTTTGGACCCAAAGGATGTTTGGCACTGTGTTTCCCTGTATTGGTCTGGAGGTACAACAGGCTTTGGCAGCATCCTTTGTACCAGCCAGGCTTGCTAAAGCTCCATGAAATTGCCCAAATCTGGCTCAGGGATGCTGCTGATGGAGTTTGCCAGGCGAGCAGTGACGTGAGCGCCGGGGTCCCAGCTGCTCGGGATGCTCAGCCCACGGCTCAGTGCCCTCCTTGCTGCCTGCTCTCACTCCTCAGCTGCTGGGAGTTGCCACCATTTTATTTGTCTGCTTTCCATGGGCTTAACTGGACTAAACAAACTGTTTGAAAGCTATCTTGAGAAATTGAAAACTTCAGCTACGGCGATGGTGTTTCTCTGGTAGCATAGATACGTGTAAACAGACTTTATGGGTTTCACATGGATTTCACAGGACCCTTTATTAGAAGCAGAAGCTCTTGCAGGGTCCTGGAAAGGACTGATCAGCATCCTGATTTACCTTGTTAAACAGGACTGGTATTTCTGTGAGCTGTCACAAATAAATGCTCAGAGATAGGCACAGGGACAGGCAGCCAGGAAACCATGTATGGGCATCAACTGTGCCAGAGGGCAGGGATGACAGTGAGGAATGTAACCTCCTGAAGTTCCCTGGTTAAGGCAGAACGCCACCTGGCACAAACCCTGGCTGCCAGAAGGTTAAAAATAACAAATAGCATCCCTATTACATAAGGAAATCTTTTGTCCCTGTTTAATGGGGCACTGTGATATGCCGGAAAGAATAAAGATGGAGCTTCTCTGAAGTCTTGTGGTTAGTGTTCAGGGCCAAGCCAGCTGAAAATACCAGGGCTGATTGCAAGCAGGACCCTGTGTACAAGCAGCTGGCATTAAACAGGAAAAATCTGGGTGAAATTCCAGTGTCTAAGCATGCTCAGCAGCAGCCTCAGCCCATTTACTGCTCTGGTGGCATCTCAGGGCCAGGAAGGACTTTGGGTCCTGTTTTGTGGTGATGGTGTTACTACAATATAAATACAGAGGATTTGTGTGTCCAGAGCAGCCTCAGAAACCTCTGGAGGGCTGCAGTCTATGAACCACTTCTGGATTCTTGCAGGAAATGGATAATGGAGCAACTGTGGACATTCTTCAGACTCACCCCAGCAGTGCTATCAGCCTCACCTGCCTGCAGGTCCCTCCCAGCCCCATGAAGGAAGTGCCTGCTTTGGTTTCAGTTACAGAATGAACCTGAAGTGTTGGTAATGCTCAGGAGACTCTGTCTGTGATGAGCCTGCAGCCTGTGTCCAAGCCACAATCTCCTGTTCCAGTGGCAGCTTGCAGGACTGTCAAGGCAACGCTGATTTCCAGTTTGACTGCTCAGTTCTGCCTGCACCATCCTCTCCTTGGCTGTGGTCCCTCTCAGGTCAGTACAGCTGTTGCTTGTAACCCTTACCAAAGATTCTTGGCAGCTTTCAGTGCCTGCTGTAGCAGGAGCATTTGTCAGCAGATGGTCCTCACACTTCCCTTTTAGGTCCCCAGCTGTACCCACACCACCCCTGTGCACCCAACTGTGCTTCCACTTTCTGTCTTTGTGTGAAAATGTTCCTTCAGGGGCTTGGCACTTCAGCGAGGATAGCAGGAAGTATTGAGGATTGAAAGATCTTGATATTGTAGTTATAGGAATGGAACTATCCTTAAAATATCCCCCACATTCCTTTAGGATGGCTCTGGATTTCTGTCCCCCCAGCTGTTCCCTGGGGATGTGTCCCACCAAATAAATGCAGACCTTGCATCTGGATGTGCTTTTGTTTGGAAGAGACGAGGCCAGTCTGAACCTCATCCCAGACTGGGTGTCTTGTGGAAATTGAGAGAGGTGGTAGAAGTTATTTAGGCACTTGTAGAAGTGCCTGAGATGAGTGAAAAGGAACCTGCAAACAGAGAGGTTTCAGTGCCCAGGTAAGGCTCAGAGGCTCTGCCTCTTGTCTGGGCAGTGACGTGTGTTGGTGCTTTCCAGCATCCAGCCTGTGTGTGCCTCCTCTGGCTCCTGGGAGCAGGTTCCAGGCAGAATCATGGAGGGTCACCCTAGGCTGTCCCTTCATGGAAACAAACCCTCACTGGCCAAATTACAGGGTTGTTCATGAGCCCCTCAGTAGTGGGAAGGGTGAACATGGTGAAGGAACAGTGGCAGGGAGATGCTACTCTTAGAAATTATTAATTCCTTGTAGAGGACACACACATCAGAACCCAGACCACTGTCAGATATTTTTATGATCAAAAAGAAGAAAACACTTTATATAATTAGAATTTCCAGTGCTTTTAACATAGTGTTTAATCTCAGAGATGGACATTCTGCAGTGGGCAGATGGTTGCATTATGAATATTGTACCAGAATCTTTCTTGCCTTCCTGTGCAAGCTCCTGAGTAGATTACAACTTAATTTAACTGATGGAGAAGTTCAGCTGGCTGAATTAGCAAAGAAGATGAGGAGGAAGACAGCTCATCAAAGTTAGGAAATGCATAAGTTAAAAATAGGCCAGGTATTGCTGTCTGGTTTCTAGTCTGATAAAACTAATTCAGAAATTACCACCTGTGCAGCAATATGGCATGAAACAGCTCTCTGCACTTTATTGTGTTACTTCTCTTTTGAGCAGCCAACTACAGAGCACAGAATGTGGCAGGAAAACTACAGCAAACTTGACAATTATCTCCAGAGATTGGTTGAGTCCTAGAAAATATTCATTGGCTCACTAAAAAAAACCAGGGGTTCCCCCGTTGTTTTCTAAATCCTTGTTTTATTATTGCAGCTGTCTTTGGACAAAGGGAGGGGAAAAAAGTGACCGCAGAGAGCTCAGGGTACATCTCTGACATTGTTTAATGAGAAAACAGTGACTGTTGTTGAATCACCCTGCTAACACAGAGCAGACAGAGCATCTCAGTTCCTTTTTGTTTGGCTTTTGTTTTGAGGGGTCCCAGCAGAAGCTGAAAGGGTGGCAGGTGAGCCTGGGTTTGTGCTGTTCCCCACACTGCAGGTGGGTACTGCTCCAAGAGAATGAGGGGAATGTGACCAATGTTGTCTTTCTGCAGACAGCATGTCCTCGCTTTTCTGCTCTGTTTGTGGCAATGTCCCACTCCTTGCTAATGGAACAGGACTGCAGCCAGCAGAATGGATCAATCAGCCTTTATTTGCATCATTGCTGTGGGTCCTGTCTCCCTCATAAATTTGCTTTAATGGTCAAATTAAACTTCTGACTCGCTCTACAGCTGAAGGCACTGGTAGTTTGGATTGTCCAGAGGAACACTGCAGAGGGTGCTGGGTGGGCTCCTCACTGGTCCTGGAAAAGGGCACCTGAGTGCAGGTAATGGGGAACAGAAAACTCATGTTTTAGACAGAAATTGTCTAAAACTCATGTTTATACAGAAAACCAATTCCACCGCAATGTGGAACTGTGTGCTGACTGGAATTGGCAACAACAGCACACGTGCCACAGAAGTTGCTGATGCTTGTAATTCTTTTTGTTTTTAGGACTGAAAGGTATTTCCAGTTCAGCCAGTTACAGGAGGGTAATTATCGATCCCATAAAACTTTTTGTCAATGAGATTTGAAAATGACAAAATACCACACACTAATGCCACAGCCCCATGGATTAAAACATGCTGCAGCTTTTCAGAGTGATTTTTTAATACGTGGAAATGATAAAATAGTTGTCTCAGAGGAAAACAGACAGATGTCTCAGCTGGCTTATCTAGAAAATCCTGCCATTTCTCTCAGACATGACCTTTACCTAGGTCATCCTGCCTTTTTTGCAACTCAACTGGATCATTCTGATGGGCACCAGCTTGACATAACCTTGAAATGGGTTCAAAATCTGGCCCAAGCTGTTTTGTGGATAGAAGAAAGTAGAATGCTTGTAGTCCCTTTCTGATTGTCAGGATGCTAAGGCTGTAATTCAAGTCATTAGGCTTAGTGTATAAAGCCCTTCATAATCCAAGTCTTAAGAACCTGAAAGGTCGCTTGTGGTCCAATAATCCTGAATAGTAAATGTGATGAGCTGGCAGTGACTGTCCTGATCCTAAAGCATCTCTCCAAATAAAGGCTGCTCTCTGCCCCACAAGCATATGCACGTTATTTCCAAGAGGCTGGGCAAGGAGTAAGCAGCTTGCCTGCTGAACAGCTTTGTGCAACACTGATTGGTTTGAAATTATTTCATTAACTGGACTGAAGGAGTAGACAAGAGGATGCTGGAGGTTTTAAGGACACACCCTGCTCTGGCTGCAGTGCTCCACTGGAGAGGTCTTTGCTCATCACCAAGATCCCTCAAACCCTCCCCAAAACCTGCCAGGGCAGCTGCTGATGTGGATGAAATGAGCAGAGGTTGCTCATGATTGGAATGGCTCATCCTGGTCTGAGAATGGTGCCAGAGGTTGTTCATGTTCACAAAGTGATGGGGACAGGGAATGTGAGACATCTGGCCAGAGGTGCAGCAGCTGGCATTAAGTGGGCAGAGAAGACCTGGCAGGTCCTGGGTGGCTGTATCCCACTGTGACCCCTTTGCAGGGATCCAAAAGGGATCCAGTGGCTTTGTGGAGCAGCACACAGAGGGGGTTTGGTGCCTGGCAGTGCAGGATGGCAGAGTGCCAGAGCCCCAGGGTAGTTCTGTGGGAGGAAAGGACAGATGTGCGGGATGCAGGCATGGACTGATGGCATAATCTACAGGGTCAATTAAGCATGAGCATTTAAGGAGCTCAGTCCTTGACTCACCTCCTTGACATCTCCTCAGGAAGGTGCCAGAGAGGTAAAGAAATGGACTGAGAACATTGAACCACTTATGGGACCACTTGTAGGTCCCCTCTTGGTGCCTGACCCTCCTTTTCATGCCTGTTTTTGTGCTGAGGGCAGTTAGATGTCAGCTGGGACTAGGGCTGCATGACTTTGTTTTTCCTCTTAAATGTCTCCTTGCCTTTCAATTTGTTCAGTATTTGAACTGATTTTCATCTTTATATTGTATTTATTTAGTGGTGCTCTGGATATGGTTATTTTTGTGCCCTGAAGGGCCTACTTTGCCATTCCATTTTAATATATAACTTCTATTAACATCAAGGCTTGCTGCATGCATAAAGGGGCACTGAATAGCTAAACTATACTTAAATACCTGTGACCTCTTGGCTCTTCTATATGGAATGATTATTAATGCATTGTCCTTGCTGTGTTTCATCAGAAGATGCTGCCACACCAGGCAGAGCTGGGGAGGTCTGATCATCCCTTTATTACAGATGGGTAAAACAGAGGAAAAGAGATTAAAAGATTTGCCAGGAACACAGAGCAATCAGTGGCTGTGCTGAAAATAGAAACCAGGCTCCTGGTTTCCATTCCCCAAATCTGGCCTCTAGACAACACTATATTAAAAATGTAAATGCAAACATAGACAATCTTTCCTTTTTCAGACCTTTACTGTGAATAATTTGTGTCCTTTTGACTCTGTTTCACAGAATAACCTGGTAGCATTTGGACCAAAGAACCAGGAGCTGTCTGGGCTGAGCTCACTGGATGCTGCAAAGGGAACTGGACTGGACCACCAAAACCTCAGAGTGACCAAAGAGCTCATGGCAGAAGGTGGGAGGAGACTTGTGTCTATTTTGAGGCACAAAAGTATTCAGTAGCTCTAGGCTACTGTTCAAAATACTTTGATTACTGTATTTAAGGAAGCCAAAAGTGATACTGTTGCGACAGCCAGTCCCTCAGCCTTTGTATTCTAGAAAATATTCTCTCTTGTGATGCACCACAGATCCAAAGCTGGCAGCAGAAGGACATGCAGGCATTTTAACTGTTTGCTATTAAGTCTGCAGATGATGGGTAAATCAAACACAACTGAGGTTTGAAATGCACAGCCAGAAGGGAGGAGTGAATTGGGTCTCACTGAGGAATGGCACAGCTGCAGGGCCTCCTGCTCTTCACAACAGAGATGCTGGCAGTGCCATTACTCGGCTCATTCCTTTGGGCTTGGCCCAGCTTTATTTCTGTTCCCATATTGTTCCTCCATGCTGTAAACAGGCTTGATGATCAAAAAAATAAAAATAGCATATGGATGCAACCCAACCAAACAGCCAGAGTAAACTTCATGGGAGAAACTGGATTTAGAAATGCACCCCTGAGTCATGCCAAAGAGTCCACGTAAAAAGGCTTTTTTAAGAAGCAATTAGAAAGCAGTCTCCTTTTAAAGATACTTCCCAGAGCTTATTACAGGGACAGAACATGCAAATTAGGGCTAAATTCTGCCTGTGTCCCTCATGTGCATGTCTTTGTGTGAGGAGGGCTGGAGATGTGGCTGCACTCGTTCAGACCCCACAGTGACAGCAGCGTGGGGCTCACTGCTGTGCCCAGAGGAACTGGGAATCCAGAAGGAGCACATCATCACTGGGACACCTGACAGGGAAAGTGAGTGGTGTTGGAGCCTGTTAGGGACTGATCCCACTGATTCAAGTCCTGAATTCCTGCTGTTGTTACTGGCAAGCTTAAAATAAACATTGGGGAAACTCAGCTGAAGTCAAAGGGATGAGAGTTGGCCTTGCTGGAGTTGATGCATCTTCCCTGAGGCTTCTCATCCCAGATCTCAGCACCCTCTGAATCCCTTTCCACTCCACAGAAGCCCAAATTAAGTGAGATGAGATGAAAGATAAATCAGGATGGCAGGCTGAGGACATCCCCTGTCTCTGGAGTTAGAAAGAGCCTGGATTGAGGAGTTGTGGGACCAAGGGTTGCTCATCTGCCCAGAGAATGGGGACATGGTGGGGAGGTGGCAGTGTCTTCTTGAGGCTCACAGGCCTGGGGTAAGGGATCAGTTCACCTGTACAGGTGGGCTCAACCTTGAATATTTTAGTTCTGTGTCATCTTCATGCTCTCTCTTGAAATCGTAGCAGAAAAAAGCAGTTTTCATTAGCAAAACTGTTGCCTTTTGCCATTTCTGCTGGCTTAGAGAGCAAAGTCTCCCTGCTGAAGACTGAACATGATGCAGTTTTCAATGTTCAGCCCAGCAGCTTCTGAAATACCTCCGCATTTTGTGAGGTTAATAACGCTGTAGTCACCGATGCTGAATTTTTTACTGGTCCAGGCCATATGTCTCTGACCTAATCAGACTTTTACTGGCTAATGGTTTATGGAGCAAACCTCTGAGGGTTTTGTGTCTGGTTCCTGAAGAGTCAGTCAAGAGGGAAATGCAGCTGCCTGGTGCTGTGCTCCTGCTTTGAAAGGAGCAAGTGCCTCGTTCACTCACTGCAGGCTGATGTCTGTCTGTGCTGTTAACCAGGACAGATAATACTGATACATTTTAACTTAAAATTAGTGATTGGATTAAATATTAATCTGTAGCCTCCAAAAGGGCACTGTGCCCCTTTGGCTGGTGATGGTGTGCATGATCCATTGGCATTTCTGAACCTCACAATTTGGAAATCCCTGAAATGCTTCCAGGGCAGTCAGGGTTTGTTTAAAGCAGCTCTTAGGTGGAGATGAGCTCATTTCTCAGTATTACCAGTGCTGAGACCACAGATATAAAATGACAGGCTAGTTTTGCAACTACAAATCATGTTTCAAGGGCTTCATGGGTGATAAAGTACCCAAATTGTGATAGATTTTGTTACTTCATTACCTGCTGGAGGCACATTTACTGTGTCGCCCCTCTGGAGCACCTGTTAGTGGTGACTGGTTCTGATCATGTTTCTGTCAGTCTCATGTGGCCTGTGAACCAATCTTTTCTCTTTTCCATTTGGATTTTTCTTCTCTAGGCCAGGGATAATGGCACTTCTTTAGCTGGAGTGCACTTCACATTCAAGTGAAGGGTGCAGTGCTGCTGCTGCAATGTGTCACAGAGCCCATGCAGAGAGAGGATGGGGCTTTTTAAGGACAATCTACACAGGGCTGGAGAAGCTGGTATCACACTTAACACCATTTAAACACTTTAACTTTCGTTTGACAAGTGCCTGACCTGCAGCTCTGGACAGAAAACCCAAAACCTCCCAAACCCAGTGGGAGCTGCTTCCCCCAAGCTCCACTCCATGACCCGAGTTCACGATAGGCAGCTCCAGCCTGGAAGGCAAAGCTTGCACATGGATTAATGGCTTAAAGGAGCCTGCTGGGTTCAGGGTCAGCAGCATTTTGGCTGTGGAAGGCTCAGAGGAGCTGGAGGGTGGGTTCGGGGGGTGGATTTGGGCCGGAGCTTGGTCAGGGCTGTCCATGCTCAGCTGCGCCAGGCGGTCCCGGCTGTCGGCACGTGTTAATTAGCTGAGGAGAAGGGTCCAGGGCAGCTTGTGCTGCTTCAAAGGGCCCTTCAGGGGAACATCTAAAACACAGCTTGCAAGAAAAATAAATGAAGGAGGGCTCAGTTTTTTCCTGTGGCCGCCTGCAAGCTGTGGCCATGAGCAGAGAGTGCTGCTGAGGCCACCCACACCGGAGCTGCTGCTCCTTCCCAGTGACCTGTCCAGAGCCCCAGGCTCCCAGCAGTGTCCCAGGACACAGCCCCAGCACCCCTGGCCTTGCTTAGGGACAGCAGTGGGGAGGGAAAGGCCACTTTTGAGGATGTGACCTGTCAAACCCCAGCTGGGACCTGCCTCTCTTTGCCAGTTTGGGGTGCAGCACATGGGGATGTGCAGGTGGAGGCTCTGCCTGCTCCTGATGTTGGGTTTCTGTGGAAGGACTGCCAGTCTCAGGCTCTGTCCATGTCCCCAGCCACACTTGGTCTTGGCTGGCCCCAAGGTGCAGGGAGGGACCTCAGTTTCTGCTCTCTGATCCTCTTTGTCCAAGAGTGTCTGATTTGGGTGGGTTCAATCCCCAAATAATTCTACACAGCCCAAGGAAAAACTTTCCTTCCCAGGCAACTCTGGGGCGGTTCAGTCCGAGAGCTCTCAGTCTTTTCTTCTGGGCTTCCTTTTCTGTGATTTTTCTTGCGACTTGTGACATGACCCTGCCCTGACAGGGGAAGTTTTGATTTCTTTTTGAGAGATCATTTACTCCTAGATAAACATTAATTTTCATTTTAATTTTTAACCTGTGTTTCTGAGGTGACAATGCTTTTGTAGGCCATCTAAGAAGCTGTTATCTTTGCCCACCTTTGCCTCTTTCATTTGCTTCACCCAGCAGGTAATGAGTAACCTGAGGGCTGGCAGAGGTGGTCCCACTGCTTCCTTCTCCATTTTCTTTGGAAATCATAAACAAATTTTTAGTATCAGAGTGACATCTCCCTGCCCCTTGCTTTTGGTAATTCCCACGTTGTGTGACAATGCCATTGTTGCAGTGTGCCCTCTTCTCTGCATTGCTCCCAGAAATGCTGATGGGGAAGGGAAGGAGCTGAGGCAGCCCCAGAGTGGGGCTCCAGGCACAAGGGCTCATTGACAGCAGCCTGACACACACCCTGGGGCTGGCTGGGGCCACAGCCCTGGCTCCTCAAAGCCACACAGGCAGGTCCTTGTCCAGGCAGGGACGTGGATGTGCATGTCCAGACTCCCAGGCTCCTGCTCTCACCACAGATGCTGTTGTTGTGACACACGTGGGTTTGGGGTGCTCCTGGCTGGTGCAGAGGGCTGCAGCAAGCTGAGGTCACGTCCTTTCCTCCAGTCAGCCCAGGTCCCTCCTGAGATGGGGAGAGAGATGAGCTTTTAGTGGGGTGCTGTGTCAGTGCAGGTGTGACCCTTGCTGCCCCTTGGAACAGTCCCAAAGCACCCTGAAGGCTGACACCATCTCAGAGCAACATCCTTGGGATGTGAAGGGACTCAAATGCTTTTTCCCTCCTTAGGGGACATTATGAGATCAGGGTAATTCTCCTAAAGTGCTGTATCTTTCCACTGTCAGGTGCTGCCACAAGGCCACTCTTGCCCACCCAGCAGGACTTGTCACTCCCCCTTGGTGACCTCCACGCTCTGATTTTTCTCTCCCCCAGGTTGCAGAGAGGCACAGCCCGGTGTTCCCTGTCCTTTTGGGGTTTCCAGAGGTGCTGCTGGCTGGCAGGAAGGGCACTCAGAGCAGCTGGCTCCATGCTCTGTCACATCCAGCATGGACATGGGACAGGTAGAACAGATAAGGATGTGTTGGCTGTGCTGCTTCTCAGATGTGTTGTTACAATTGCAAGGGTTTGTGAGAGGCTTGAGCTGAACCTTGAGATCTGTGCTTATTGTCAGGGCTACTCTTGTAGGGCTTGGGGGACTTCATTTTTTAAGAGAAATATGTCTGGGTGTCTTTTTGTTTCTCATATCAGTTTTTTTGCTTTTAGTGCCTCTTGGATCACATTTCAAGGCGCTTTTTTTTTATTTTTGCAGTGTAGAGGGAAGAAAATTATTTTTGACAATGCAAAGGCTGAGGTCCTTATGCAATCCCCTGTGCAGTTACTGGGAGTTCAGACAGAGCATGGATCACGATGACTCATGATAAAAGCTGCAAGAACTGGCAGGAGTGCAGTAGCACAGGCTGTTTGTACCTCAAACAATTAGTTCTGTAAACAGATTTTTGTCATGTCAAAAACGAACACATTGCCCAAGAGCAGACATTGGAAAACAATGAAGGGAATCATCCAAGGCTGAATGAGAAAGATTTGATGACCTAATGTGTATATAATGCATACAACATGTGTGTCAGGGGGTTCATGTGTTGCCAAGAGGGAGGCCCAGTGTGAGGAAGGGTCCCCTGTGCTATTTCCCAGTGACTGGGGGAAGATCCTGGCTGTGCTCAGCCCTCCTGGGAGGGGGAATTTCTGCTCTCACCCAAACACCTCTGTGCCCTCCTGACTGAGCATTGTTTTGGCTGCAGGTTCAGCCAGCTGTGGGAGGGAGTTCCCAGCTGTCAGCAGAGGTGCCTCCCTGCCACCCCTCCTGTCCCCCTGCAGTTTATCCTCCAAACCACAAGTGGTTCAGTGAAAACCCTTGTCCTGTACACCACAGGGATGGAGCAGTGGCATCTGCTCTCTCTGAAACAGCTGGGTCCATTTTTCAAAGGAAAAACAAGTCAGCCTGAGACAAATCCCATGCATTGAGCTTCTCACTGTGTCAGGCTGCAGGGACAGAGCCATAAGCAAACCAAGCCCAGAGCTTTGGTGTGAACAGCACACAACTGCCTAAAACAATGCCTCCTTGCCCAGAAAGATTCTGGGCAGGAGGCATTATTTTATAATTTGAGCCAATAATTATTTTATAATTTTATATATGTGGGATTTCTGGAGGGAATCTGTTTGTTTCTTTGCTCTTGTCAGTATTTTTTGCCAGAATAAACCACAAAGTACCAGCATGCTTTATTTCCTAGGATTTTCAGGCCACACAAGACTAAGGTGGAAGAGAGGAGGAAACAGGTTTTTTGATATCCAGAGTTCCTTTCTTTAGTAATAAAACTACTGTAAAACTGATTTTATTTGCGGATGTAGAAAGAAAAGTTCACTCCAGTTATTTTCTGCTGGATACTGTGTGAACGTCCAGAATTAACCTCTTGTCTTAGGGACAATTGCAACTGTATTTGGGGTTTTCTAGGTTCAGGTTTAGCAGAAATCAGCAAAAATTCTAGCCAGCTAGCAAGAGCAAGAGCTTTGTGAATCTTATTCTGAGCCAGTTTATCTATAACATTGAGAAATGGTGTAAGTAACTTCCCTGCACATAAAATGCAGCTGCTTATTGTGCTGTGAAATTTAACAATGCTGAGTGTAATTGATTTGTAATTCATGTGAAAGATAAAATCAATGATCTAAATTCAAAACAGAAGTGTTTTGGCTTACTAAACGTTTGGAGTTTTCTTTGTGAAATGCTTTATCTTTTTGCTTTATTGCCTCTTTAAAAATGTAATTTCATTGTTTCATGAGTTTACTATCACTTTCTCTTAATTGTGTTTTTAAATTCATGTTCATAGGCTCTATCTAGACAAGTCTGATAGGCCCCATTCATTTCTGTAGAGGATATTAACTAAGAGGAGGCCCTTTGATACATTAAATTTTTTTAGTTACCAAAAAAGTCACTCCAATTATGTGGTTGCTCACATAAATGATGCCTCCATCAAGACACTTGAGTTTTACACAGTAATGGATGAGTTCAATTTTTTTGTGATTTTTTTTCCTGTTTTCTTTTTAGTTGTTTAATTTCTACCCATTCCTTGGATTTCTCTTCAAACCTGCCAAGATGATACTGAAAAAGGTATAAGAGGTGGGTGTAATCATAAAGAAATGCCTCAAGAATAGGAAAGGGAGCATTAATGAGCACAACCTGATGAGCTACACTGATATTTGGTATTCAAACAAGAGGTGTTTTAACCATAGGGTGATTCCTGGTGCTTTATCAGAGATGCTGATGAGATTGTTGTATGATGAACACACTCTGTGACTGTTCCTGTGGAAATACTTAAATGTTAGGTAGTCATCCTCCTATTTTAGTTCATTCAATACTTCCTACTGAAGGAAAAGCAGGACAAATTTTGTCATCAGCTGCCAGCTACATCCATTCCTTGCTGGAGAGTGGAGAGAGTCAATGTCACTTTTCTACTCTCCCCAGGCAGGCACATCCCTCCCTACGGGCATGGCAAGAGGCAGCAGAGTCACAGAGATGGGAAATTCCTATGGCATTTGTGCAGAGCCCTCACCAGCTCCCACGTGCTGGATTTCACAACAGGAACACTTGTGTGGGAGTCTGGACCAGCCTGTGTTTGCCCTTTCCCTCCAAGTATTTGCATCCGCATTCTTGGGCCAGGCAGTGAGTGGGGAAAGTGTTTCCCACCAGCAGCAGGAGCAGGACAGTGGAGCTGATGTGTCAGGGCTGTCCTGAGTCTTCATGGCTCTCCTGTGGCTCCTAGAAGGGCCTGGCACACTCACACAGACAAATTCCAGCTCCTCCACTTAGGTATTTTGCACCTCTCATCAAATTTCTGCCTTCTCAGGATCCACAGGTAGTGGTTGGAAGTCCTGAGCTGGTCATACAACCACTGCCTAGAGAGATAAATGCCATGTGGTGTTGGAAATGGATTAATTAGTGCAATTGGTTCATTTTGGGGCAGCAAAATCTCAAGTGTGCAACTATTTCTTCTGAAAACTGAAGGAATTCTGTACTGAAATGTCAATATGATGCAACTTGTCACTTGTCACTTGCCTGCATCCCACTGTAATGTCTCTGGAGCCTGGGTTTCCTGTCCTGGTTCTGTCTTTTTATGCTTTTTTCCTTCATATATCCCTTATATGGATTTTCCCTATAGGGGAAGATAGATAGATAGATAGATAGATAGATAGATAGATAGATAGATAGATAGATAGATAGATAGATAGATAGATAGATAGATAGGGTTTTCCCTATTAGGTTTACCCCTAATATATATGGGTTTTCTTTCTGCAGATCATGAAGAGAGGGGGAGAGCCAGTTCCCTCCTCCCTCAGCTCCTCTGAGCCCAGTCCCATGGCAGTGTGACTTCAGGGTTGGGCACAGCTCCCTTTTCCCACAGCTCAGCCCATACCCTGGGCTCTGCTCCTTGTTCCCTTCCCTCCCTGCAGGGCAGTGCTCCCTCTGGGTACCAGGGCATTGTCTCTGCCTTGCTGGGGGCAGTGGAGAGCAGCTGGGCACCAAGGGAGCCTGGCACATGTCTCTCCTCTGCTCCATCACTGGGCAGCAGCCAACAACTGCTGTAGCTTAATCACAGGATTGATCAGGTTGGAAAAGACCTTCAAGATAATGAGGTCTAATCAATCCAGGACCACCACCGTGTTCAGCACTAAGCCATGTCCTCATGGGCTGTATCCATGTGGTTTTGGAACACTCCAGTGCACCTCTGGGTTAACCCCACCCTGCTGGGTTAGGGCCAGGTCACAGATTAGTCAGGAATTCCAGTGAACTGGGTGTCTGCACTGATGAAGGGTCTTACTGGCAGGTGCAAGCCCAGGAATTGGCTCTTCAGAGGAAGAGCTTGGCTGCCAGACACAGCCCAAGGGGAGGAATGCTGAGGGGGCAGGCCAGGAGCTTGCAACATCCACACATGCTGCAGCAGAGCATGGTGGTGCTGTGGGGAAGGGCAGGGACCCCCTGCTCACCCCTGTGTGCCAGATAAAATGGGGAAGGGGAAGGGAAAGGAAAGGATCCCCCTGCTCACCCCTGGGCTGCCAGATAAAGCAGGGAAAGGGAAAGGATCCCCCTGCTCACCTGTGTGCTGTCAGATAAAACAGGGAAAGGGAAGGGAGGGGATACCCCTGCTCACCCCTGTGTGCCAGATAAAACAGGGAAGGGGAAGGGCAGGGACCCCCTGCTCACCCCTGTGCTGCCACATTAAACAGGGAAAAAGGGAGATGCCAGATGAATTTAAGCCCAGCCGTTCCCTGCACACCCCTGATTCTGCCAGGTTAATGGGAATGGGTGTCTTTGCTCCCAGCCTTGCAGCAGGTGAGTGCAGTTGGACTGAGGGGGGCATAAACCCTACAGATTTAGTCCCGACTCCTTCCCCAGCTCGGATTTGTGCTGGCAGGGCGTTCTAGCCCAGTAAGGACCACAGGGCAGGGCTGGCTGTGGCTCAGAGGGATCGTGGTGCCATCTCGTGGCAAAAACAGAGCAGAAATTGGATTTTGTGCCATGCTCATTGCTCTGGCCAGCGCACAGGGGGACAGGAGGAGTTGCTGCAATCCCTGCCCTGATCCTTGCCCCTCTGGTGCCAGCATCACACAGCCCTGGGGTGGCAGGCTAGGCCAGGGGACAGCTGCCAGTGCCACGAGCCACAAAATGAGTTTGTGTTGCTCAGATCTGGCTCTAAACATCAAGGCATCTGTCCTGCCCCAAGGTGTTTGCCTTCAATCCAGGTGAGAGCTGCAAGGCACAAACATGTTTTGCAGCTACAGGGGAGACCCTTGGGGCCACTGAGGAATGTGGAAATGGTATTTCCAGCTCTGAGAGCCAATGTTTTCTGCTAGATAAATAGATAGCTGAGTCATAATCAATGTTCTGCCATCGTCTGGCTGAGCAAATAAATGGGAGACAGGCACTTTATTTTGTGGAGATATATTCAGCTGTGTAATTCAGTGTGCTGGGGAGGGATCACTCCTATCCATCTGCTGACACAGGCACAAGTAGGATGCATTTTTCAAAGGAACCCAAGGAACCTGTTTTCCTTGGATGTTTGCAGCTCTGGAGGCTGCTGTGCTGTGGAGGGAAGGATCCATCTCTCTGCTTCAAAGCCAAGAGCCCATGGCAAGGGGACAGGTCTGAGGTTCCACCAGTGAATTTGTGCAGAGTTGAGCCCAGCTCAGTGTTGTTCCCTGGAGCACTATACTGCTGCTTTATCTATCTTTTGAGTCCATGTTATTTTGGAGGGGTTAAAACAGGAACAGTCCTGGCTTTTCTGAAGCCAAAGGCAAAAGTATTGTTTTATTTCAGCAAGACCAAGGCTTCCTGCACAGAGCTGCTATGTGGTTTGCTCCCCAGTTGCTTTACCTGTCTCTCCTTGCCTTCCCATCCAAAGCACCAAGCAGAGGGCAGCACCAGCAGCAGGGAGGCTGTGGTGCAACCTTTAATTCAGCCTCTGCAGCAAGAGGCACAGAAGTGAAGAACTGAGGCTGTCCCCAGGGCTGACTCATAGCCCACAGCTGAGGAATTTGCCCTGGTGAAACCACCCTGCAGGTATGGAGGGGCTGGTGTTTACTAGGATGAGCATATGCAGAACTTCTCATCCAACATTTTATCTGTTGTCACTCTGGGCTCAGCACCAACCTTTCATGGTGTTTGCATTTCTGTGTGCTGCAAAGTTGGGTGCCAGGCATAGGAAATGTAATGAGGACATGGGTTTAGAACTTTATTGGGTTCCCATCAAGGGGAAACAAACAATATGATAAAGCACATGATAAGAAAATGCATGTGGAGGAGTGGGAAGTCACAGCAGGTAAATGGATGGGAAATTGCCTCAGCTGGAATAAGATTGTGGAATATGATGGCATGTAAGAGTGAGATAGAGACAACAGCCAGGCTGAGCTACAGAGGAAAGGTAGCCAACCAAAACCAGCTCTGCTTTAATCCCTGATCCCCATTCACTGTGCATGTGTGTGTGCAAAACAAGCACTGTGAAATTAGACTGCCTTTGCAGGGGAATTGCATGGCTGGTTCCAAAGGCCAGACCATCCCAAACACCAAATGACTGCTGGTGTAGGGTAACATTAACCAGGGTATCTGAAGAGAGGGAACACTCTTTGCTGCTGTTTAACAAGGTCAGGAAGCACAGAGATGTGTCAAACTAGCAGTGGGTGTAGTTTATTTTTGTGTCATTAGCCCTTTATGACCGGATGCTGGTGCAAATCTCATGTGGCCTCATGATTTAAATTGTAAACTCAGGAATGCAGCTCCTGTTTTGCTCCGACTGGGGAGCAGTGTTGAGCTTGGTTGCAGCACTTGCTTCTCTGAACAGGTTTGCAGCCTCTGGGGCATCTTCCAGGACACTGTTCCCAGGCAGATTTAGTCCTCAAACCACATGGACCCATCAATTTTTTCACTCTTGGTGTTTGGCTTGGCTGCCTGGCGGGTGAAATCCTGGCAGGATTTTGCTGTGAGCTGTGGAAAAGCTCAGGAGGTGTCTATGGATGGCCCGAGCCTGTGACCCACAGTGTCTCTCTGCAGGTTCCAGCAAATTGTGGGTTGTTCTTCCTCAGGATTCCAGGCCGATTTCTGTGAGGTTTTGGGAGCCTGAGTGTTCCCCTGCTGCTCATGGGCTGCATCCCCTGCGCCAGAGCAGCAGCTTGGTCCCTTCACCAGCTCCGTGCACATCTTGGGAAGTGGGGTGTGATGGGCAGCACCATGGCTGTGTCTGCATCTCCCCCAGGGCACAGGAGCCAAGAGCAGCCCTGGGGGGATGGAGCAGTGCAGGGGGTGGATGGAGGCAGTGGGAAGGGGATGTGGTGCTGGGGCAGGGTGGGGAATGGCGAGTTTGAGCCAATCTGAGGTCTTGGACCCCAAAGCTCTGGGACAAGGCCGTGGTTATTCCCTCAGGACAGCACAGGTTGCCTGGGGCTGAGGCCTCAATGTGAAAGTCGTCTGGGGGACGGTGAGGTCCAGGTCAGACTCTGAAACTCCCGGCTGGGGTCGGAAGGTGAATGTTTGGAGCAGCCCTACAAAGAAGACAAAGAGCTCCATCTTGGCCAGGCTTTCCCCGATGCAGTTCCGCCGCCCTGCGGGTGCAAGCAGAGAGTTCACCTCATGGGAGAATCCAACTGGAATGTTTGCCATGGACATTTAGCATCTGAGATGTTGCAATGGGAGCAGGAGAGAAACCTTGAAATGCACTAAAGCATTTTGGAGTAGAGGGGCCTGTGCTGCTGAAGGTTCCTCTCTGGTCTCTTTTGTCACAGGCTGCAGCCATCCTGCAGGGTTATTGCACATTTATGGTGTGCCCTCTCCTCTCCTTAGCTCTTCCAACCCTTTCAGCATCTTTAACACTTTCTTTTGGAAAGCAGCCTGATAGAAGAATCCCACCTCCTTCCAAAGTGGAATAGTTTGAAACTCACTTTCCTGTGGAATTTATCCTCATATACTACTTTTAGATAAAAGTGTGCTTCTTTTTACTGCCCTTCTGTGTGCTATATTTAGCAGTGGGAGAGCTGTGCTCTGAGAGCAGCCATTTGCCCAGATGCAGAACAATTGATTCCATTCACTTTTCTGGTTGCTTATTGACTGAATTAGGGGCAGTGTTTAGGCATGAAGACTCATTAATGTGTGTTGTAATAAAGTGGCTCTGCCACAGCCCCAGCTCTGTGCAGGTCAGCCCTTTAGTTACCTGTGGAGAAAGGCAGGAAAGCTCCTTTCTTTACAAAATTCCCTTCAGCATCGAGAAAGTGGTTGGGGTTGAACTGATGTGGTGTCTCCCATTGTGTCTTATCCAGCAGCACTGAGGTGAGGGATGGGATTACAATTATACCCTGGAAGAAAAGTACACAAAGGCACAGAGATTGTTTTGGTTCATTTTCTCACACAGGCTTTGGTGTCCCAGATTTGCCCCACCTGGGGTTGCTGGAGACCATGAGGGTTTTATCCCATCATCCAGCAGAGAGACATCAGTGAGATTTTCCCACTAGTGCCAAGGAATGAAGCCGAACCCCACAGGGTGCTGTGAAAACCTCAAGTGGAAGGTAAGACCCTGCAATTCTTTGGCAGATACTTCACTGTGCAGATGGCAGCAAGGAGGTAAACCAGGGCTGCTCATGGAGTGAGGAAGTCCTGAGCATGAGGGGGACTGGACTGAGTCCTATGACAACTCTGGGCTCGGTATAAAATCCTTCTGGAGGTGGTTTTGGACTCTGTCATGCAATTCCCTCTAAGAAACCATTCTCCAGGGGCAGTGGTGGATCTGGGGAGGGTTTTGTGTTCCTGGGAGGCAGCAGGTACCTACCTTGGGCAGGAAGTAGCCCCTGAAGTGGGTGTCAACAGCCGTGCAGCGGGGCACGTGTGGCAGGAGGGTGATGAACCTCTGCACCTCGTGCAGCACCGCGTTGGTGTAGGGCATCCTCCTCCTGTCCTCGTACGTGGCCCAGCTCCCAGCCTTCACCGTTCTCCCAATCTCCTCCTGGACCTTTTCTGGAAGGAACAAACAAAAGGGATGTGTCCTAGCAAGGAAGCCAGCTCCCTCCTTGGGTTTGGTTTAGGGGGAAAAGCCCCTGTTTTTCCAGAGTTTGAAGAGAGAAAGGATTCTTACAGCAGCAGTGTGGGTTTCCCTGCTCTGTGTTCAATTCAGGTGTGTGGGTGGGTTTTTTCTGCAACATCATACTCTGATCTCCACCCATCCTCTCTCCCAGCAAGCCAAAAGGGCTATTTTATTGTGGCTTTGATCAACACCTAGTTACATTAGCAGTTTATCACAGAAGAGAGCTAGGACTCAGCTGCTCAGGCAAAAGAGCTGATGTGGATCTGAGGCCAGGCCTCTTTCTTCCCCATTTCAGCCTTGCCATGGATGGAGTAGGTAAAAGCTGCTCACTTTGAATCTCTGGGTATTTCATCATCAGCAGGATGGACCACTGGAGGGTGGTGGCAATGGTCTCTGTTCCAGCCATGACCAGGTCAAGTATGGATGCCATTAAGTTGTCATCATGGAAGAGGCTGTCTTTCTTGTGCTTCTCCTTGAAAAACACAAGAGGTAAGAAAAGTCATAAAATCATCATTCTGAGTACTCAGCAAGCTCAGGAAATGCTGCATTACCAACAGCACAGCTGGCTGTGGTCTTGTGCTTGTGAACTGGGTGATAAAATAGACCTGATTTTGTATGCACAGCATCCACCAGAGTTGGAGCACCACAGATGGAAGGTTCGGAGGTGCTTAAAATCACCTTTCAGGCCATTCCTGCCTGGGCTTTAGAACTGTGATAACTCCTCCTCCACATAGCTGAATAGAATTCTTAGTGCCTAAGGTCAGCCTGGATCCAGCTGGAAAGAAGAAAAAGCTCAGAGCCCAAATATTTTGTGTTGAATGAAACCAACTGATGTGTGAAACTGCCAAGCCTCTGCTAAGTAAGATGCAGGGCAGGTTTAGGACTTGTACTGATGATTTATCATTCAAGTTCTTTAAGGGGATCATTCATCTTGATGGAGCAACAGTATCAATGATTAATTGATTTGTTTTCATAAAAAGAAAGGCAGAGTCAGCTTTCATGTGAATTCATGCATTTTCTATTAGGAGTGAGTGGTTGATCTCACATTATTAGTGCTACTATTTCAGGAGTGGACTGAGAGTAGCTTTTGTGTCTTAATTTTGATAGAAAAATGTACCAATTGTAAGAGTCTCACATCTGATTTAAGTACCACTGGAGTAACAGCATGGATTTCAATAGATTTACACAGCATGACTGAAATCAAGACTCAGCAACTCTTTCAGCTAGAAAATCCAAAGGAAACATTGCAAACAGCCAACAGAGCTAAGCAGCCCAATACCTCTTGTTGCTTGAATATCAGTGCATCAATATAGCTCCTCACACTGTTCTCATTGATGTCCTCCCTGCTGGCCTTCATGTATTGCCTTAAAATGGCACGCACATCTTCGATTTTCTTGAGCATAATCTTGTGGGTTTTGAAAAGAAATCCAAGGAACGGGTAGAAATTGAAATACTAATGAGAAATTTAAAAAGAGAAGCATTAGGCCTGCAGAAATACCACACAGAATCACACAGAATCCCCTTGGTGCATGCTGAAACAGCTGTTTTCCTAAGGGCCAATGAATCAGTTGGGTTTTGTCTTTAGTAGCAATATCTCAGCATCCCAGGGACTTCCCAGGCAGATTTTCCTAAGCTAAAGTAACCATGGTTCAGATCTCATTTTAGCTCCACACAGATGTGCAGGATGGGTCAGAAGGAAAGTGGAGAAGGGGAATGTGGCAGCAGATTTTGGTGACCCAAGTGGCACGTGGAGAACTGTCATGTTTTAGGTGTAATGGCTGGTTTTGAACATCTGAGAACTGCTGAGGTAAAGTTATGTGAGCCACACCCTACGGCTGGCTCACGTAAAAAAGTGTTTATGTGTGGGACAGTTTACTTACGTTTAAATTTGGTGATCCCAGAAGAATCATAATTTCATCTATGAGCCTTAGGAGAGTGAGGAATGTTGGGTCCTTGTAGTCAAACCTGTCCCCAAAGAGCATGATGAAGGTGACGTTGATGGGCGCGCAGTTGAAGGAGGGCAGGCTGAAAGGTTCCCCTGCAGCAGGAGCAGGGTGGGAAAGCTGTGAGACGTGGAGCAGCCGTGACACACCCGAGCCCCAGGATGGTCCCCAGCTCACCTTTGAAGGATTTGATCATCTCGATGAGGAAGTGGAGCTCCTCAAAGATTCTGCCCTCTATCATTTGCTTGCCCATGCCGAGGTTGCGCATGCTGGACACGGTGAACCTGCGCGTTGTCCTCCACAGCTCCCCGATGGAGAAGAACAGACCTGGGCAGCCCGTGAGAAATGTGCTGGGCTCAGGCACAGAGGAGCCCGCACATCAAACCAAACAGGGCACTGGGTGAGCAGGGAGCTCCCCAGGTGTTTCTGCTGCCTGTTTTCACATGGATTTAGGGACTGAAGGTCTCCCCTTTCTGTGTGCCTCATCCCTGTATCCTCTCAGCTCCATCCTCACTGAGAAAAGCAAGCTCCCTCCCAGCCCAGTTACCCCAGTCCTCTCCTGAGTGGCAGGTGTGGCTTTCAGACCAGTATGGGTTGCCTGTAAAGCTGGGGGAGACGTTGGTTTGAGTTTGTCACGGGACATTTGTCACCCTGCTGGTTGCAACTCTAGGGCCTCAAGCACCTTGTGTGTCTGAAGCTTCTCCCTTCATCCTATTTTAGTCATAAAGGTAATTTAACTGTGTAGGATGGGATAATTCAGTCTCCTCAACCCTAAAGTGTTTTATGGAGATTCCCAGCAGTGCTGTATTTTCAGCAGTGGTGAAAATACTGACATTTTTGTGGAGGTTTCTGAGCTCATGCCACGATGATCTCTAGCACCTCCAAGCAGGGATGGGTATTTCATCCTGTCAGAGTGCTGTAAAGAAAAAGTCGGGTCAATAATCCAAAAACTATCTCAGATTGTGGTCAGTTGAAAAGCTGAATGGATATCTTCATCGTGGCTGTGAGGCTTTTAAATATGGTTTGCTTTTCTGTTTTAAAGCAGCGTAATTTTAATTTGGATAGCAAAACTTTTTGCTCTAAAAATGTCAGAGCAAATTTCTAAACTTCAATTTTTAATTTTTCTTTAATTTATGCAATTTCATCTGGATCATTCCTTTTCTGAGACCATCTTCACAGTCAACAAATTGGCACTTTCTGAAGAAAAAATGTTTAATGGGAAAATTTGTGACCATTGTTGCTTAACTACAATGATAGCTTCCATCTCTGGGTACTTCTAAGTGCCTCAGACTTGGGCTGAGAAGGTAAATGTGAAAGGACTTGCACTGCAATACTGATATTCTCCCACAGGGATGTTTTACATGTAAATCAGCTCCAAAAAATACCTTTTTCCTCATTGATTCCTTTTATTTATGTAGTAATAAATTAATCTATTGATATTATGGCTGGGTAATTTAATTTCTAATTCTAATCCCAGCTTCAGCCTGTGACCAACATTTAAAGCTGCCTTTTGTTCTCCCAGCTAAAGCCTTACATGAAGCAGAGGATGGACAAAGCAAGAAGTCCTCTGAAATAGTCAGGGGTGGAAAAACGATGGGATTGTTTGTAGGGCTGAATTTCCAGCCTCAGCCTCTTGCTTCTGAAGCTGTTTCAGGCTGGACAACCTGAGAACTTTTGTGGGGAGGCAAAGGTGTGGGAACTGACAGGACAAAGGCACTGGGAGAAAGGGAAAAACCCGACAGCTCCCAGCAGCCAAGCCAGGTAGTCCAAAGTCTCCTGGAAATGTGAGGAGGGTTCATAAACCAGTGGTGACTGCGAGCTGCTCACACCAACATCGCACAGAGATTAACCCCGGAGTTACCACAGTGCCTCCAAAATCCCACTCCTCCCACCCCTCAACTCTTTGGATACGGACGGGCTGCAAGTGCATCAGCAGAAATGATGGAAAGCCAGGAGCCACTGCGTGCAGGGAAAGCCAAATGTTTGCTGTCACTTGGCTTCAGAAGGGGATGTTTAAAAGCTGGGCTCCAGGGATGCACAGTTGGGCATCATCATCATCACGGGCACTAAGCGACAGTGTTGTCCTCCCACCCCCCCTCATTGCTCTAGTACCGTTTTTGTTCTGAATTTGGTCAAATATTGGGATGGATGGTCTGTCTACAAACTCCTCTGTGTAGTTCACAAGCGCCTCTCGCACAACTTCGTACCCGGTCAGCACCACAACTTTCTGGAACCCAAAGTGCAGGGTGAAGATGGGGCCGTATTTTTCTGCAAGCTGAAAAAAAAGAGGCGAGCTGTGATGGTCAGGAAGGGAGGGAGAGTGCATGGAGCAGCACTTTGTGCTGTCTGAAAGGACATTTTTCATCCTGGTGTCCTGCAGAGCCACCACCTGCAGAAGGGCACCTGTGAGCCAGAGCTCACCGTGGTCAAACATGAGGCATTTTGTACAGATGCCTTGATGACATCTGTATGGAATTCAGACTTCTTGCCATGAAGGAGCCCCCAGCCCCATCAGTGCATCACTAATCTGGTTTTGCCGTTAAGGAGAAAATAAATGGAAAACAAAAAAAAAAGATCTAAAGACTGGACCTCAAATTGCAGCTAAAGTTGGCAAACTGGAGAAAGACTAAAAAAGAGAAGATAGTTCAGTGCAAATAATGATGCTGTCACAGAAGAAAGCTGTGGTCTGATGCTCCTGATGTACTAAAGCACTCCTGCATCCTGCTGCTAGTGGAGCAGTGTCTCTTTCACAGGACAATGGGGGCACCCTTCATTGCCCCCCCAACAAACCCCAGTCGGTGCCATCTGCTTTGTGCAAACACCATTCTTTGCTCTCCGTGGGGTGAGATGGAGGGATAACCCCTCTGGAGAGATCCCAAAGCCAAGGCAAACACAGGCAATACCAAGCACAGCCCAGTAAGGGACAAAAGCACGCGGAGGTAATTCCAAAGCGCCGTTCAGAGGCTGCAGCAGCGTCTGCCCAGCCCTGCTGGGTAAACTGACCCCAACCCTGACATTGCCCATAACAGCTCCAGGTGCTGGGGCCTCGCCCCGTGGCAGCACAGCCCGTGTTTGCTGAGCATGGGTGTCACACCTGGCTGTGAACCCCCCTGCCTGTTTGCTCACTCTCTCCGTGACCCCAGCATGGGTCAGCCCCGAGGGAGCCATCCCCGAGAGAACCATCCCTGAAGGAACCATCCCAAAGGAACCATCCCAAAAGAACCATCCCAGAGGAACCATCCTCTAAAGCCGGCGGGAATGCCCAGCAGCCCCAGGAGAAGCCTCATCCTGCACACAGTGGGGTAAGTTTTCCTAATTACAGGTTATTGGAAGAGCTCACAGGTTATTCACTCTGTTCCTTAGCACAGCTTTCCCATCCCTCCCTTGCACTGCCATCTAGACTTTAATGCATGTCCCATTCATCTAGAGGGAAAGGGATTTTGCAGAGCAGACTCTGGATTTGGCCTCTCCGCGGCAGTTTTGGGGTCACTGCATTGTGGAATTCCTCTTGCCAGATCTTCGGGGCATTGGGGATGGAAGCAATTTAATTTATGTTAGTTATATTCTAATGCTTTAAAAGATTTCTGGGTGTCCAAGCTGTCAAATTAATATTTCAAATCCCACGAGCATTATAGACTTCATGTACATCACCACAATTACATTAAGAAATCCCATATTACCCAAAGGTCTTTTTTTAATGGTTGATTGCTCCTAAATTACATTGCACCAACACAGACATTGACTAGAAGAAGCCCAGAAAGATATCATAAAGCAATTTTCACACCTTTACAATTTAGTTTGAATTAAAAAAGACAAAAAGTTCTCACTGATACATCCCAGGCAACTTAAAAATCTATGAGAGTCTGGGTTAGGGTTTTTTTGTCCTACCTTCATTAGTGATTTATCTTGCCTTCTAAGATCCACCAAGTGCAGGTTACCAATGATCGGAAGAGGAGTTGGACCAGGAGGTAATTTAAAAGCTGAATTTTTATAGCCAGTTGAAAAATAGACTACAGCTAATAATACTGCTGCGCACAGCAGACAAACTAATGCTGGATCAGAGAGTAATGAAATTAAAAAAGACATTTTTTTTAGTAATAATCTGGTTTTTGGGGTTAGAAGCAATAAAAATGCAGTGGCACTGTTCAGTTTCTGCCAGCTGGCTCTCTGTTTGCTCTCTGCAATTGCTACAAGCACTCAATTCTTATTAAGGTTTGTAGAGTACCTAAATAAATACTGCATACTCCACCCTCTTTAAACACCTCAGAGAATGTGGTCTAAGCAGTTTGCAAAGCCTGTCCAGAAGTAAAGAGAGTTTCAAATTACAAACCCATGCATGTGTGTGCAAGAACATATACATGGGAAAAGGTGCTTGGCATTCCTCTGTAACCTCCTCCTCCCTGAGACCTCAAGGTCCTTCATTAGCAGTACTATGACCCTCCAAGCACTCTGCTGACACAGGGAAATAAAAAGGCTCTTGGAATCCTATTAGAACCTCCAGATTCAGGCTTAGGTAGGATTTGAGATCTCCATGTTACTAGAGAAAAATATCAGTAGTTTTACAGGAGACTTTGGCTGTCTTGATGTCAAGTGGAGATCAAAGGTTGTTAATAATGGTAAAGCCCAGCTATCCCTGGGGGGTTGTAGCCCATAAACTCCTTCATAAAGTCAGCTCTGAACTGCCCGGGAGGGATGTGATTTCAGACTTTGTGTCTGAGGTGGAAGACATGTAATAGCTAGCCACAGAAAATTAGCTTGGATCAAGTGATCATGAGTGGATTCATGAGTGCAATGGCAAGACAAAATTAGATTTGAAGCTTCTGGGAGGACTTCATTTTGTGAGAGCAGCTTCTAGGGGATAGAGGGAAGAAGTTAACGAAATTAATGAAGCCAGCTGCCCTGGCAGGCTCCAGAAGGGGAACAAGACAGGAGAATGGAATGATTTTTAGTTAAAGATACTAAACACCTGGAGCTTGCATCCTTATCAAGGCATAAGCCTCGCTTAGAAAATAATTGAGGTTACCTAGTTGTTGCACAGTGGTTTTCAGGAGGAAGTTTGGCATAACCAGCCAAAGGAATACGATCACTCAGGGAAGAAAGAGCTGTCTTACATGATGAGGAAACACAAGGCTAAAGGTACATTTGTCCAAAGGTTAGATCATATAAAGGCCATTATTCAGCAAATATGGGTCCTTAGCCTTGTAAATGCAAAGCAGGCAGGGAAGGAAGTGGATCTGATCCAGAGTGGGGCATGGTCAGCAGGGTCCTGGAACAAACAACTGCTGGGCACTCACCAGAGCTGCCTGTGTGGTGAGGAGATGTTGCAGCACAACAGCCACCCAGAAGCAGGAGCAGCAAGTGTGTCGCAACATTTCTGAGATTTATTTTTTTATTAGCTTCCAAGAAATGGGCTGGAGGCAACGTTTTCCCCCAGAGCATGCCTAGGATGACTCAGCCCTGCCTGCTCCATGAGCTCAGAGGCAGAGGGGCTGTAAAGACAGGCAGGAAGGAACATGGCTGGCACAGGATGCACAACGTGGGCACTGCCATGAGGACCTGCAATGGCACATGCTCTGTGCCTGGGCAAAATGTTTGTTCCTGCAGGGTTTTCTTGGACCAGCAGCACCCTGCGGGGCAAAAGTTATGTGTTGCTGCTGCTCTCCTGGTATTTCACCTTGCCCTGGGAGCCTCTGAACTCATAAAAAGGCCTTTCAGAAAGAGACTTAAATTATCTCTGAAAAGCCAGGGGGAGTGTATTGTGGTTTTTTTTCCAAGGCAGGCTCTGAGTGCAATGCATTAAAATGACAAAGGGAAGTAAAAGTCTTGCGATGACAAGAAATTCCTGTCTCACTGATGTGTCTGGTACGTGTTTTGTGTTTCACTCCAGAGCCGAGCTGCTACGTGCTGCCCTGCCTGAGCACACAGAGCCGAGCACAAAGCACCTGCCAGGCACTGACACTGCTCTGGGTGCATTCCTGGGGCAGCCAGGCCCCTCAAGGTGCTCCTGGCCCAGTTGTCCTCCATCCCTCATGCCCACGTGGCATTCTGCCACCGCTTGTGACTGGTGGTACTGGTGAGGATGTGGAATGTTGGGTATTGGCCACCTAAAGGCAACCACAGCACTGCCAGTCAGCCAGCCTGGGCCACCAGCCCTGCATCCTTTAACTTAAACACCCCAAAATCTCTGCACCTCCCCTGCCAGTCCCATTCTTGACCAGCAGTACAGCCTTGGATAATTCCTGCTGGCTTTTATTGAGATGAGTTCCTTGTAAGCAAGGGCAGGAGACACAGGAACCACTGAAAGGGGCCACAGCAGAGAGCCTTGCAGAGCCATGTCCTGCCTCACACGGCAGTTGGGATTTTCTGGAGTTAGAAATCCATGGAATTTTTTTTTTAGAAATCCATGGAATCCATGGAATATTTCCTTTGAGGTGTTTGTGGTTGTCAGTATTGTCACTCTTTGTGCTGCTGAACATGTCCTGGCTGCAGGCTGCCCACGGAGCCCTGTGCTCACCTCTCTCGTGCAGGGGTATTGAAGGTGGTGCAGCCCAGCTTTATCAGTTTGACCTGAAATCAACTGCATACTGTCACACCAGACAGATCAACAGCAACAGAACAAAATATTTAATGATTAAGTAGGTGATAAGGTCAGGCTTGCAGTAGTTGGATTGCAAACAGAGCAACAGCAAAACAAACGCAGGCAAGCGCAGCAGCAGAGGCTTCCTTGTCACAGAGCACTCCCCGAGCTGAGCCCAGGAGCTGGAGCTGCGGCTGTGGTACAGCCCTGACCAAGGGCAACACCAGCACGAGTGGAAGGTGCAGAATCACTGTGAGAGAGCTGCCTTTAGTTGTGTGAACTGAAGCTAGTGAGGAGAGTCAGTATCTTGGCCAGAGGCCGCTGTACTTTGTCATCCCTTCATATTCTTTCTCCTTTCTTTCCTTCCATTTGCACGCAGCTCAACTTTAAACAACAGTAATTTCAGTTTTATGCCCCATTTTCAGTGGAATGGACCTATTCATCACAATACCCCTGGTAACTGAGACTGAAGTTTGGAATTAGGAGTTTGTGGATGATAGTTCACCCTGCAGTCAGTGCAGAGGTGAGAAATGACAACCTCATGGCAGCTGATTCATCCCCTGAAGGAGCCTTTCTCTCTGTGAAGGGTAGAGAAGATCTGCAGAGCAAGCACAGCCCCTGAGGTGCAGGTGGAGCAGGGAGCAGGGGCTGAGCCTCTCCCAGCTCTCTGCTGGAGCGTGGCAGTCGCTGCCCAGCCCCAGCTCACTGCCCTGCCGCAGGCTGGTATCGCTTCAGCTGATTCAGAAACTCTTCCCTTGCCATGGCTGCTCATTTTCTGCCAGCTTAGGGATCCAAGATGGCCTAATAAGGGATTGGACAAGTGCCAGAGCCAGCATGAAGCCAGGAGAGGTGAGGGAGTGGTAGAAATGCCTTTCTTAGGCATTTCTGCAGAAGCAGAAAGCTGCTCAATTGGCCCCATCATAAATGGGCTGTTCAGCATGAAGTGCCTGTGTGAGGTGGAAAGAACCCATTTCCCAAAGCACTTAGATGTTTTCTGATAACTGTCCCGTGCCTGGGTCTTGGCATCAGCCTGTGTCACACCCTTGTGTCTGGGACTCTGTAATAAAGATAAGGCAGGTTGTGTGGCACAATGGAAGCTCAGTCTGAGGCTCAGCTGAACAACCATCCTGAGGAGATTTCCAGATCCTTTGAGTGTCTCTTGTCTCCAGCTGGGCCACTTATAATCAGCTTTGCTATAGGGCTTGGACTTTGGGCTGAGAAATCCCCCATAGAGGCTGCCAGGGGAGAGCTCTGATGGGTTACATCTACAGAGGAGGTCTGAAGGCATTTCTCTCTTTCAAACTGCCCTGAAAACAGCAACTCTGATGTGCTGTTCCAGGAATGAATCACATTTTCTGAGAGCAGGACTTAGAGCTGTCTGAAGGGTTTGCATTATACAGACATTGCAAGAGCTGTTGGAGAGGATGTCACAAATGAGAGAAAATAAAGTAACAGTGCTGATGTCTCCTTCCCCTAAAGCTCAGGGACAGCTTTTCCCCACTGTAGCTAGATTTGCTTTAAAGCTTGAAGTGTTCACTACTCTAATGCTGTGCTGTTTGATCATTCACAGGGCACAGCACAGACCAGGTGAGGCATGGGAGTCAAGGTGAAGCCAACATCAGCAGTGAGATCCAGGTCTGACTTCTCCACTCCTGGAGGAGGCTGGAAAACAAATCTGCGGAGCAAGCCCGAAAAGAAGAGGAACAGCTCCATCCTGGCCAGTCCTTCACCAAGGCAAGCCCTTCTCCCTGAAGACAACCAGGGGAGAAGTTAATGGTCAGCACAGTAACTGTTAGTGTTGTTGTCTGAGACCTTCTAAACAGGAGATAGTCTGGAAGAGCAGGCTGCTGAGGTAGGAAATTTTCCCTTCCTTCTCTCTGTGTATATTAGAGTGCTACTGATTTGGTCTCAAACTACACAGAAGTCTTTAGATATATGAAATTGTTCAGTGACTGTGAGTAAATCCATGTCTCCCATCTCTGTCAAAGAAGAGGTGGTTACCTACAGCAGTGGTGGATAGGAGAAATGACCAGAAATCCTTTACCCTCTGTTCTGTGTCCCTGGCTTTCATACTTTTTTCCTGAAATCAGGGGGAACTGCCATTAGCCTTGTACCCACACCCCTCTTACCTATGGAGAATGGAATAAATGCTTCTCTCCTAATGAAGTTCCCATTGGCATCAAGGAAATGGGAAGGGTTGAACTGATGCGGGGTTTTCCAGTGTAACTCGTCATTCAGAGCAGAGGTCAGCAGTGGAATAATCTCAGTACCCTGAAAGGGATCAAAGAAACTCATGGAACAGGAGATCACTCCCTTACATGAGACAGACTGTGTTCTTTTTCTTAATGTGAAGGGGCAAATAAGACATGACTGATAGAACTGGGGAATGTCTCTCTGCCCCATCGTGGCTCTGTCTGTTTTCAGTAACTGCTGTTTTATTTTTTGGACCACAAAACATTCCTTTCTTACACAGTCAGATCTTTCAACAAAGGTGCTGGGGTAGAGGTCCCACATTTGACATAAAAAGATTCAAACCAGTGTGATTTAATTAAATCTCTGGTTAATCATGATTCAAACAACTGTACCAGACCACAATCCATTGTATGTTTACAGTAATTATCCTGGATGTGAGACAAAGGGTCACAGCACAGACTAAACCATGCATCACCATGATTTTAGTTATTTATGTGTTTCTTCATCTGCTTTAAAGAAAGCTGTGAGGAATCTGTGCAGCACAAGCTGGCAGCCTCAGAGCTCACCTTAGGAATCACGTAGCCTCGGAAATTCACATTTCTGGGAGTCGATCGGGATACGCCCATGGGGACGATATTGGCAAACCTTTGTATTTCGTGTATTACTGCTTCTGTGTAAGGCATTTTTTTCCTGTCCTCCAACTTAGGCAGCTCTCCTGGTTCAATGACATGGTTCATTTCTTCCTGAATCTTTCCTTGAAGGGAGGAAAGGATTAAGAAGCTGATAACAATCTCATCTTGTAACTGAAATGGCTACCAGTTTGGCAGAGAGGAGGAAAAGGGAAAGCTGTAAATATCTGGGAAGGGCAGAAGTGGGTAAGTCAGAGCATGGTGGGGTTCTTTCAGGTTTGTTGTTGAGCTAAGGCAGCTTGAATGGAGTCACTACAGTCCATCTCATGCCTGACTCTCATTACACACCTTTGTTACCCCATAACCCTCCAACAGAAACCAGATCAGAATCAGCTCCTGAGGGGACCTTGAGTGACGTAAGCCCATAGCCTGCAGGTGAATTACCAGGAGCTTTACTGTGTCTGTAGGCTGCCCCTCAGCCTCTCCCACTTGGCTGGGCTGGTTTATTGCAATCCAGCTGAATAAAATTCCTTTGTAAAGTCAACGCTTGCTGTCTCTCTCAGAGCACTGAGAATAATTACTCTAGGCAGCACTGAATGAGTTCCACTCCCTTCCACAACCAAAGACTTAAGCATGCAACAATAAATTGTACAAGAGATGTGTCCTCCTTACTCTGAATTTCTGGGTATTTCATCATCAGCAGCAGCCCCCAGCGCACAGTTGTGGATGTGGTCTCAGTCCCAGCAGCAAAGAGGTCCAGGGTTGAAAACATCAGGTTTCCATTGCTGAATGCAGTGTGTGGTTTCTTTGACTCCTTCAAAACATGGGGGTAATACAGCAAGTGATACCCATATGGGACTGTGTGGACACCATTTTTATCTGCATTTTAGCCTTCTGTGACTTTATATGTGCTGGAAAACTGAATATTTAGTCTTTTAGCATTACGGCCTATGCTATGTGGAATTCGTCTGGTCCCAAGCATATGTGTAATCCCCAAGTCTAGATATTAGAAAAAATTCCAGTGAATTGGAATTTATTTATCACTGTACCATTCTTGCAGGAAGGTTTGGGATGATCTCCTCCTTATGTGTGCTGAGTGGGAACTTATTTCCCTCTCATGGGATGTCTTGACAACTAAATCCCTTTAACTAGCAGTTCCAGTGGGGCCATGAGCAAATCCAGCGCAGCTCAGTGTGTGATATATTCTTTGATATATTCTGCTCACTGCACTTCTTGGGTTTCCACTCACTGCCAGTCCCTGACAGATGGCCTGTCCTAAGTCAGAGCTAAGGGAAGGGAACAGAAAGGCACTGGGACTCAGCTTTAAAGTACCTGTTTTTGCTTCACCAGGAAGGCATCGACAAAGCCTGTTAAGTCATTTTCATTAAGCTCCTCTTTGTGTTCCTGGAAGAGCTTCTGGAGAAAAGCATTCAATTCAAGGATGTTTTGTAGCACAGTCTTGGAAGCTCCAGACAGAAATCCAAGGGATGGGTAGAAGTTATATAACTGCAAGACAAGTTTTACTGTTAATTGGCATTTTTGAACACATACTGGTATCTCAAATCACACTGCTGGTCCCTTGTCCTATGCCCTGACATTTGAGGCTATAATTCCCCCCTTCTACAGTCCAAGGAACTCTGGATTCCTGCAGAAATAGAATGTTCCTTCTGTAATTCAAGGAGGCAGGTTTGGGACTGTGCTTCTGCTCTTCAAAGAGGGTAAAGTTGTTCCTTTTGGATTTTTTTTTCTTTTACTAATAGGTTTAACTGAGTAAGTACAGGAGCCTATGAATCTGTGCATTGCAGATACAGAACCACAGATGTGTTCTGTACAGGCTGACTGGCTGATAATGTTCTTGTTCCCAAGAAGAAATATGTGGGAGGCCAGAAGAACAAATGCTGAAACTGGATATTCCCCAAAAACCGTAAAATTAAGCTCTTACCTGCACCATAGGGGAGCCCAACAGCTTAGTATTTTGATTTATCAGCTTCAGCAAAGTTAGAAATACTGGATCATCATATTCAAACCTCTCTCCAAACAATATAGAGCAGATGACATTGGATACAGCATTGTTGAGAATCATTTTTGTATCAAATGGTTTCCCTGTATTTCAAGCAATGAAAACAAATGACAAAATGACTATGCTCATTTCAGTCTGGTTTCCTATGGAAATGTAGTCCTGAGCTCCCAAAGAAATCTCATTCCCCACCCAGAATTCATAGCAGGGAATTTTGTTTCAGTGTTTTAAGGCCTTGGTTCAATAACCTAATGCACTTTATGCTGAACTTTAACCACGAGATACCATTTGCTCAGAGTTAAACTTTCATTAATCTTTATTGTTCTGCTAGACCTGTTCTCTGTCTCTGGATGAAAGACTTGACACTCACCATGATAGGATTCAAAATATTTGATAAGGGAATTTACTTCCTCCAGGATTCGGGTCTCAAGGGTTCTCTTTCCCATTCCAAAGTCTCTCAGTGTGGACAAGGTAAATCTTCTCATAGTTTTCCACATCTCTCCATGGCTGAATGCTATGCCTAAAATAAATGTGTAACATCCTTATGGCACCTGTGGTTCATAAATTTTCTTACACACTGGTGCCTCCTAAGATCACAAAAACTGATCTGTAAGAGGACAGTGCTCTCTGCTCTGAGGATGTAATGAGCAGAGACAAAACTTATCCAAGCAAAAGGTCAGTTACCATTTCCTTGTGTCATTTTTCTAAATATGGGTATTTCTGCCCTCTCTCCAAACTCTTCAGCATGATTTAAAAGGGCATCCTTGATGGTTTCATATCCAGCCAGTACCACGACCTTCCTGGGTCCAAAATGCACCGTGAAGACGCTGCCATAGATCTTGGAGAGCTGTCAAGGTGAATAAATACGTTAATTCAAAACCAGATCTGGACTCAAACACTAGTACTGGCCACTCTAGGTGGTTTCTAGAGCAAAAGGAGCCTCCCAGCCCTGCCTGATGTCTCCAGGTGCTGCTGTAATTCAAGCAATGAGCAGCAGCTATCGATTGCCAGCATCTCTGCTTGCACCCTGTTTGCACAACAAGGTGTCTGCTATCACTGCCCCAATCAGGGCAGTCAGTAAAGTGCCACTGCATTCCTGTGGTGTTCTGCAGTAGCAGACCAGCAATACCACCTTGGGAGGCTGGCTAGAGAATGCTGCTGCAGGCAGGCCTGTTTGTTGTAGTACTGGTGACCTGAGGCAAGCAGGCGTGCACACACCTTTGAGGCTGAAGCCACAAACCCTGCAGAAACAAAGCCAGACAATAACTCTTTCTTTCAGGACAGCACTTGTCTCTAATTATGGCAAGGTGGGTAGTGTTGCAGTCATTATGGAATTATTTGCTGGCCACCAGAAACTTGAATCTGACTAGGAAGCATATTCTGGTAGATAATGTCACAGGAGTGTTAGGCATTTATAGCAAATTAAAAATGAATCATCTGTTACCCTGAAAGGTGGCTTTGACAAGCTAATCATTCACTTGGTATTTTAGGCTTCGTTTGAACACACTGCAAGCCATCCTCTCCAAATGTCTTCTTGTTTCTGATGTGCCTGGCTTACCATTTTCTATGCATTAGATAGATTCCACAAATTGAATTTCAGATTAGAAGCAGCTCCTGTTATTACACCAGACAAATTGAATTTGTTTTCATCAAGCAGTGGTTTGACGGCTTGGGAGATAACATTAGCACTGGTTCTTCCATCCCTGGCAGCTCACAGAGCAAGTGGCAGAGCCAGGGGCAGGGAATCACAGCTGCTCTGAGCCTTCCTTTGGCCATCTCCTTGCATTAGTGCTTCTTGGCAGCCCCTCTGGTTTTGCTCAGCAGCACAAGTATTGGATGTGGCAGGCCTGAAAGCCCAAATAAAGCTCCTTGGTAGATTATGGGAAATTAGTCTGGTGCTGCCACGTGATATTTGTATCATAAAATCCCCCAGTACTGCCAAAAATAGTTCATAAATAGTTTCATACTGACATCCTCAAATATACCCAGGAGCTCAGGACCAGAAGCCCATCAGAACTGATCTCTACACAACCCTCTGCCCCATAAATCAGGGCAGATGGGCACTGTGTGCCTGCTGTAGAATTCTGTGCTTTGACAACACAGGATGCCCTTTCTTCCACAGCTAACAGGAGGATTGCAGTGTCTGCACTGCCCTCCCACTGCAGATGCTCAAGGAGTTCTCTGGGGACCAGCTTTCCCCCACCATAGTGCCCAGCAAGCAGCACACACACAGGGCATGTGGCAGGTCCCTCACAGCACCTCAACTGTCTCTACAGCAACCAGATAAAATCTGAATTCCCACTCAATTGTCCCCAGGTCCCTGTGGGAACACAGCAGACACTTTCTCAAACAAACATTGCCCCTGGCTTTTTAATATTTAAGTGGGTTCTTTTCCTCTCTCTCTCTTTTAGAAATATAAGTATCCATGGAGCTGTGTAAGAAAAAGCAATTTGATTAGCTAGACACATAAAATCCATGCATTGAGTCCTCAACCATCCTGAGCAGTGTGTGCAGGGGGAGGGCTGGGGAGGCAGAGTTCTGCTGTGCATTGCAGAGATGTAATTAGTTTTGGGGAAAAAAATTGTCCCTCTGGGGATGATGCCTTTCCTTGCTTCATCCCTTCCATCCACACATCCTTCCTAGAGGTCTCGTGGCAGTGAGACCTCTCTTGATGGCAACACAAGTCTTTTACCTGCAGCCTTTGAAGGGCTCAAAATACCAACAATTTGGAGTAGATTGTGAGGGGTGGGAGGTCTACACTTGGGTGTGTATAAAGAAAGGAGTGTTTGTTTTATGTTCATATATATAAATACAAGTGTGTGTGTGTGCACCTCTGAAGATAAAGTTGTTCTGCCTGTGTGCCACATATCTCATTGCTGCCCTCCACACAAAGCAAGCAGAACCACATCTCTATTTCCCCAGCTGCATTTCTCGTTGCAGGAATTGCACATTTCCCCCTGCCTGCTGGCTCAGCCCCTACCTCTGTCAGCGACTGGAACGGCTTTTTCAGGTCCACCACGTTCAGGTTCCCGATCACAGGAAGAGGTCGTGGCCCAGGGGGCAAATTGCAAATGGACTTCTTGGAGCTGGAGAGAAAGTACAGGAGAGCAAAGAGCCCTGCTGCCAAACAGAGCAGCGAGCAGGAGCCCAGGTACTGCAGGAGACTCTGCACAGCCATGTCCAGAGGCAGCTGAGGGTAGGAGCATCTCGGGGTCCCTTTATAGCCCTTCTGTCATTGCCTGAACACACCTTCTGGGGAAGTGGTTTACACAGAGAAAAGGGCTCTGCAGACTTGTTTACATCCACTGAGACCAGATGTACTCCATTTTCCTGCCAGATGAAACACCCTCTTTTATTCTGAACCATGGATTATCATAATCCAGAGCTTTTATTTCACCTGCAACACTGGGACGAGGTGTTTGTTTTCCAGTAACTATGTGTGTTACGAGCATGTTGTTCTCTATGTGATTTCAGGGTCAGAACTCAAGGACAGGAGCCATGCTGGATGCTGTCCCTGTGCCAGGTCACAGGACTCATCTGGACCCCGGTGATGCAATGGAGGAAGCAGGGCACAGGTGGGAAAGCCCACAACAATTCACAGCCCAGGGTAAGCAAGCCCTTGGGGAGGACAAGACTGACCATGGACAAGCTGGAATGGTGGGATGAAGATGTGTTAATCAGGATTGCTGACAGGAGCAGATCTATTTACAGGTGAGAGCTCTGATTCTTTTTGCTTTCCTGCTACCCCACTAAAATCATCTCCTTGAGCAAATCAGTGGTTTTTATTGCTAGCAGTGTTACTGTCTTTGTCCCAAAAGTCCCTTACCAGCAATCCCAAAATGTCAGTCACTGTTTGGCAGTTCAGTGCCCAGAGAGCTGTGTGCCTGGATGGCCAAGCCTGCCTCAGCAGCTGGGGATGATTCCCTCTGTTTATGAACAGCTGCATGTCATCCTCTAGGAGAAACTGTCCCCTGCAGGCAATCCTGCCTGGATTGGGAAAGAGATCCTGAATCCTGCTAACCTGGGAGGAGCCAGGATCAGGCTGCAGCTGGCCAGGCAGAGGATGGAGGTGCCAGGCAGGAGGAGCACATGGCAGCAGTTCTGGCCCTGCAGGGACTGAGTCATGTCCCAAGCCCAAGCAAGAGCCCACGTGCCCAGGTGACAGCTCCAAGAGCCACCCCCACCCTCTGCATCCTTGGGGGATGACAACAAAGCAGAAATGACCAAGAGCAGGAAGCCACTTGTAGAAATGGTGGCTCTGGGGGAAGGAGCTGATTTGATGCTCTATCCCATATTTTCCAGTGGGGATATTTTACTCTCCAGTTGCAGATTCTGGCAGATTACTGGGCTGTGCTGCTGTTGAACCCTTTAGAAATCTTTAGTTTAATAATTCTTTTGCTGGAATTCTCCAAGGCTCCCAGGTGCAGGCTACACTGATGGGAAAATGATGATTATTTATTAATAATAATAAAAGTACATTAGCCAAGGGCAAGGGGAATCAATAAACTCTAACTAGATTGACATGAAAAAGCTGCCTGCAGATCTGCCTGCTCTCCAAGGCTTGTTTATCAGGAGAGGAGTTTTTCACAAGGGGAACTTCCCTGTGCAGAAGAGGACCAGGCAGGGTGGGCAAAGAAAGGAGGGCAATGGATGGTCACATCCATCTCAATATTTGCTGCACAGCTGAGAGGTCTTGGCCTGCACCTTCCTCTCCCAGACATTTCCAAGAATATCCTGTTCTGCCAGATTCTTCTCTGAGCAAATGGTGTGACTGCTGGGACTCCTGAGACTTTATAATATGCAGTAAGAGGGAGGAAAAAGCCCTGCATGGGGCCAGTTGGGTACCAAAGGAGGAAATCTGTTCCTGTTTACACAGAGCTCTGTTGGAGCCAGAGCAAGGAAAATCACCTTCCCTAAGCCTTCAATCTGTGGTGACAATATGGAGTGAGGCCCTTTTTCAATCAGTGAGCCCCTGGACCTGCAGCCTGCTGGACTGAAGCCATGGAGAAAGGAGGGATGAGCTCTCCAGAGGGAGGGAATCTTTGCAGTTTTAAAATAGAATCAATGTGATGCTCTCACATCCCTCAGCTCCCAGGGTGCAATCCTGAGCACAGGCTTGCAGGTGAGGATCCCACACAGCACTGAGGTAAAACATTGCTCCCAGCTCTCGTCTTTGTCCTTCTACCAGCCCAGGGCAGAACCCCTTCAGGTGAGCAGAGTTTGTGGGCACAGCCCAGGGGACTCATCAGTTCCTCCTGGGCAATGAGCCGGCCTTAAACACCTCAGTAACTCATCTGGAGAAGGTCACATCACCTCCTCATGGCACACAGGTGAACAGAGCTACAGTAACTGTAGGATAATGCAGGGAAAGGGTTGTTTTAAGGCCATAATTCAGTCAATGACTGCTGATAACATCATAAACCAGCAGAGTGAGCACCAAGTGCCTGTGTGCCTTGCAAGGCTCTGCCACTGCTTTACAGCCCCCAGAGATGCCTATCAGCCCATGCATTGTTACCAGGGACATTTAAAGCCTGAGCACACCCTATTAAACATTAACATTTTTAAAGACCCAGATGTGTTAAAACTCAGGCTGCTCCTCGCTAATGGATTTTGCTTGCCTTGACAAATGCCAGTGCAAAAAGAAATCAAAAGCTTTCCGACTCTGACCTCTTTCAATTTTTCATCATTATTGCATTGTTTTATTGGATTACACCCACTTCTTCCCATCCTGCAAATCTGTGTTTCTACAGGATCACTACAGGGTAGTGTTCTCAAGTGTTCACTTTGCTCATTTTTATACAAATGATTCTTTAATTTCTTTTCAGTCGTCTGTCAAACCAGTGTGGGCTGCAAATCTACTCTGGGAAGAAAGACTCCTGAAAAAATATTTTTTAAAATCTTTATTTCATGGCAATTTTTTTAAAAAAAGAGATTCCTGGGTTGATTTTTTTTCCCATCTTCTGAGTTGAAAGATTATATGTGCTGAGTCTGGTCATTGGAAGAAAATAAAAAAATCTGTGCATGAGATTAGTGCATTGTCCCTGTGCAGAGCCTAAGGTTAGAGTATTTCTTTCCCACTTGTGTTAAGCATTTACCATTCTTGAGAACTTTGTTGCTTTTAAAAGCCTCCTTCTTGGACTGAATAGATGACATTCCTTCAAGAGTCTCATCCAGTGAGAAAACACATGGGAGATCCTTGGCTTTGGTGCTGATAATGTACTTTTTAATATAATTTTATATCTACAAAAATATTTACAGTAAAATCCCTTACAACTGTAGCTAGAACCATGGTCTTCCATTTACCCCAACAAGTCAAGGCAGCCTGACCTGGGAGGTGAGTATTGGGTAGGTTGGGTTATGAAGAGATGATTTTCAAAATACAGCTGATAAATCAAATGCCTCAACACAGCTGCAAGGATTTTTTGTTCTGGGTCTCTGGCTTCTGTCTCTCTCAACAACATATTGCAGAAATTGAGTTAATCCAAGATAAATTTGAGGCATATCATGAAGGGTGATTAGTTGGTTTCTACAGGAGCAGGGTCCCACATCTTCCTTTTGGGCCCCTCTCTTGGTGCAGGTGGAGATGTGGATTTAGATGGACCAGAATTGCAATGAGCAATTTAAGATGAAGGTTTGTTTCACCTCTCAGTGCAGTTGTTGCCATTTCTACAACATTCCTCTCTAAACTGATGAGGCTTTGGCTCAGTAATAACAGAAAATGAGCTATCACTCTGTACATCTTTATGGAGCACATAACATATTAAGGCCCTGACCTTATTGGCATGAAACTACGATTTCCCTGTAAATGCGAAACAATAATATTTCATTAATCATCCACAACAGAAATCCCCATTCCCCAGACTATTCTGGCAATATTCTGCATTTTTGCTTGTCTAGGAACCTGAATTGAAAGGGAGAAAAATGGTTTACAACAGCCTGTGGCAGTGATGGAGCAAGAGCCTTATGTAAGAGCTGGCGGAGGTGAGGCAGCAATGAGTGATCCTGGAGGGATGTTTCTCTGAGGTGTGTTCTCTCCTGGCCTGGGAACAGCAGTCTCAAGGGCACAAATTCCAGCATCTGAATGTGCTTGGTCTTGTTCAGCTCATTAATTTCCTACAGCTATCCCAAGTCAAGCTATGAAATCCCCTAGTGCTTTACTCCGAGCCTTTCATGGCTTGTCAATAAATTATTTTCCAATTAAGTACCTGATAATTTGAGTCTGCAGGCTCTTAGGAGAGGCAGCGTGGTGAGAGAGAGAAAATAATGGAAGTCATGGACGTTTCCCTGCCTGTAAAATGAATAAAGGTTCTTCTCTGAAGTGTTACTCAATTTGGTGCTTCCACAAAGCAATGGTGAGTGTGTAATAACTCCTTCTGAGGAGGTGTTTGTCCACCTGATGGATAAAAACCACCAGTGGAGTGAGTTTTCAGCACTACCTGAAACACTGGAAAAGAACAGTTTTAAATGTTACTTCAGTCCATATTAATGATGAAAGGTCTGATTCAAGCAAAGGATTTTTATTTCTTTTTTAGTGTTTCAAGCTGTGTAACTTGAAAGGGAAAAAGCCAAGATTTTCCCTAGTTTGGGAAATCTTCTAATTCAAGGATTTCAGTTTTTGGCAAGGGCTCGGGACTCCATGCTAGAGATACTATGAAATACCACAAATTATCTAATATCTCTTGTACAATGAGCACCCTTTTGTTGAAGCAGCTATTTCAGATTTCCTTGATGCAGTCAAAGTCTCTTGCTCCTTTGAAAGATAATATGTGAAAAACATTTCATTCTCTGTTTGTGGCACTGCTGTTTGTGGCTCTGTTTTTGTTGAGTTCTTTTGGAACTGGTTGGTTTAATCCACAAATGAGTTTTTTCCCTCACAATGATTATCTAATGGGGATTTTATTTGATCTCCTTGGGAAGAATTTATCCTGAGTTGCTGAAGTATGTGTATTAGATTGTATGAGAACCTGTAGCTTTAAAGGAAATTCTAGAAGGTACAACTGGCATTTGCAATAAAAACATTAAGTAATCATAACCAAACACCTGCTACTATACCTGACCTGAATTTGAGTAACTACAACGTTTAAGACTCCAAAGAGTTAACAAATAGGTTAAAAAAAAATAAAAAATGGATATAATAAAATATACCAAGTTGATGTAGCCCTTGCAGAGAACCATAGAATGATTTAGGTTGGAAAAGACCTTTAAGATCATTGAGCACAACTGTTCCCCCACTAAAATCATGTCCCCGAGTGCCACATCTACATGGCTTTTAAATGCCTCCAGGGATGGGGGCTCCACCAGTCCTTGGGGCAATGCTTGGGGAAGTGAATTTTCCTACTATCCACACTGACACCCAACTGGGAGTCATCTACAACCTTGCTGAGGGTGCCCCTGATCCCATCACCCAGATCCTTGGTAAAGGTGTTAAACAGAGCTGGAAAGGTTGGTGCTGCCTGCCTGGGAATAATTCCACTGTGGGGTCTCTGCACATCTTTTTCCCTTGACTTCTTCCTTCATCACATGGGAAATCAGCAAGTTGGCCACTGTGACAGAAAGGAAGGAATGTAATTTGGGCAGTTTGCTAAAATCAAGTGCCTTGGCGGATGAATTAAATGTGTTCAGATAAACCAAAGTTACTTCCCTGCTGCTCACCTGTCTGAAATCTGGGAGACAGTTTGCTGCATTTATTTAGGAAAGAGGAGTATCTCCCTTTTACCATTAAGTGTTATAACGAAGTCAAGTGGAAAAGTGCTATTTACTGTATAATAAAACCCATCTATTGTTCATAGCCCTGAAAACCTAATAATAAAACCTTATATTTCAAGCTGTGCAAACCAGTTGCTTATGTAATAGAACATGGTGTAATTTTCCATTTACAATTTCAATACTGTAATAAGAAAGCAATCAAAGCATAAACAAAAGACACTTTAAATGGAGCTGCAGTTAATATTTCCATAATGGCTGTCCTTAAAAATTGAAGCTATTTCATTTCTTTTTTTTTCCCAGCTTTGAATTTTTCCTGCTTAGCTCAGTCATTTAATTAAAAGAAAATCAACTTAAGAAAGATAAAATACAGTCTTAAACCAATTGCAGCTATGGGCAAAGAAGAAAAAATGTCAGTGTAATCCACGGTTAACACTTGGTGAGATAATTAAAGCTATTTCTCATCCTCCTTTCAGAAAGAGACTGTGAATCTGCAGTTTGTGCTGCAAACCTGCAGGCAAAAGGGTTTTTGTTCTTTATTGTACATCTTGAGCATCTGGAAGTTCACCATTTCTCCAGCTTCTGCCAGCACCCTCTTGGTTTTACTGCTGTCCCCCACCATTAATGCCACACGATGTGAACCCACATGCTTGTAGGAATAACAGAATAAAATAAAAATAACTCAGTGCTGTCCCTAGGGTTTGTGCACAAATTAAACCAGGAGGATTGATGAGAGATGAGGAACCACATGGGCGGCTGATAGTTGAGCAGAATGGGGACAGCCCATCCAAACCCCTGCTGGGTTTCTGTGGAAGCTCATCCTGCTTTCCTGCCAGAGCCATCCCCAGGGCTCTGGGATCACAGCCCAGCCTCAGCTGGGCCCAGAAAATGGGCTTTGGGGTCAGGACCCAGAGCCTGGCAGTGACAGGTGAGCAATTTATTCTTGGGGCAGAAGGGAAGGAGCCTGGCCTCAGCCCTGCACAGAAAGGGAAAGATTGGACAAGGCTGGATCCTGCATGAAGGGATTTGGGGACATCAGGCTCCAGGTTTGGCTCTTTCCTCCTCCATGTCCCAATGCACAAACGCCAAGGACAGGCCGTTTTTCCGGGCCCCTCCACAGGCCGGCAGCCCCCGACCATCACAGCAGCCATTCACAGGAACGAATGACGGGCTCGGGGAATCCCAGAGCATCCTGAGCCGGGAGGGACCCACAGGGACCCCAAAGCGCTGCACGGGACAGCCCAGAACTGGGCTGCATTCAGAGGGGAGCTGCACTGGGAGCGTTCAGAGGGAATGAGGGCGGTGGCACGGGGTTCCGTGACCATCGGTTCATTCCGCAGAGGCTGTGGCAGCCCGGGCCGCAGGGACGGCAGAGGCGCTCTCGCTCCGGGCCCGGCCCAACATGGCGGCCGCCGCCGTCTCCATGGCAACAAACACAGCGTTTCGGTTTCCATAGCAACGCCCACGCCGTGTCCATGGCGGCACGGTCCCGCCCGCTGGGGGCGGCGACGATCACGTGACCGCGCTCGATGCGCTCGGCGCGCAGCTCCCCCAGGCGGCGGGAACGAGCGGAGACAGAGTGCCGAGTGACCGGGAGTGACCGGCAGTGACCGCAGGGACCGGGCCCGCCGCGCCCCCACCCCCGGCAGCACCGACATGTCCACAGCCATGAACTTCAGCAGCAAGAGCTTCACGCCGCGGCCGCCAGACAAGGGCGCGTTCCCGCTGGATCACTTCGGTGCGGTAGCGCGGCCTAGCGCCGGGCCTGCCCCGCCGGCCCCGGGCGTGGCGGTAGCGCGGCCCTGTGTTACAGGGGAGCGCAACCCTCGCTGTGTGTGTGTGTGTGTGTGTGTGTGTCTGTGTCTGTCTGTCTGTCTGTCTGTGCTACCCTCGCCGTGTGTGTGTTCCAGGGGAGTGCAGTGTCTGTCTGTCTGTCTGTCTGTCTGTGCTACCCTCGCTGTGTGTGTGTGTTCCAGGGGAGTGCAGTGTCTGTCTGTCTGTCTGTCTGTCTGTGTTACCCTCGCTGTGTGTGTGTGTGTGTGTGTGTGTGTGCGTGTTACAGTGTCTGTGTGTGTTCCAGGGGAGTGCAGTGTCTGTCTGTCTGTCTGTGCTACCCTCGCCGTGTGTGTGTTCCAGGGGAGTGCAGTGTCTGTCTGTCTGTCTGTGTGTCTGTGCTACCCTCGCTGTGTGTGTGTTCCAGGGGAGTGCTGTGTCTGTCTGTCTGTCTGTCTGTCTGTCTGTCTGTGCTACCCTCGCCGTGTGTGTGTTCCAGGGGAGTGCAGCGCCTTCAAGGAGCGGTTCATGGAGTGTCTCCGGCAGAGCGGCTACGAGAGCGCGGCGTGCCGGCCGAGCGCCCTGGCGTACCTGGAGTGCCGCATGGACAGGCGAGTGCCCGGCACGGCCGCGGGCAGGGAGGGAGGCAGGGAGGGCAGCCCGGGCCAGGCACGGTGCTTGGCCATGCTCCGTGTTACTGCCCTGTGCTTTCCGTGCTGTCCAGTGCAGAGGGATAGCAGCGATCAGCTAGGATATTATTATACACTGTCTTACTCATTGTTTTTTGCACACTGAAGTATGCACTACGGTCTGCAGGTGAGGATCCCGCACAGCACTGGGGTAAAACATTCCTCTCAGCTCACATCTTTGTCTTTCTAGCAGTCCAAGGCAGAACCACCTTCGGGTGAGCAGAGTTTGTGGGCACAGCTCAGGGGACTCATCAGTGAGCCTGCACTTAAAGCACACAGTAACTCCTGTGTGCTCATCTGGAGAAGGTCACATCTCCTTCTCCAATGACAATTATTACAAAAACTACACATTACAATTATTACTGCAAAACTACAAGTATCACTATTAGAATAATCCAGCCTATTTTACAGAGTTCCTTTAGCCAAGGTGCAAAACTCCAACCATCAGTCTAACCAAGATTGTAATTTGGTCAGCTAATCCCTTAGGTTTTGTAGCTGTTTATGAATAGAAACAGAATGATCAGATAAGTTCATACAACACAATCCTTCAAAATCTTCACAGCCATGCCCATGTGCTAGTAAAAGAAAGTTTTGTAAAGTGGCATGTCTGACTGCCTCTTCATCTGTCACCAAATCACTGATCACAGTAAATGAGGCACAGTGGCCAGTGTGAAGCTTTATTTTTTGTTTTCAGCTGTGGTTACAAGTTAAACTTTTAACTTTGCTCACCCTCTGCCTGGCCTGCTCAATTGAGAGCTGACTGTGTTCAAGATGCCTACAGGTGTTATGTGTAACTTAACAATTATCAGAGCAGTGGTATCTTTCTTGCATGTATTAGTGCAATTGAGTCTTAATTAATGCTGAGTTCAAGTGGAAATAATTTGGCCTGTTAGCCTCTTAGAAATATGTTTAAAGCAAGTAAGTTAAAAGTTCTTGTAGTCAGTTCAAGTGAAGAAAGGGTTGGTGATTGGTTTTCCAGGGATATTTCTATTCATGCATTGCTTTGCAATCCTTCCTGTACAAGGGTGAGTCAGGGAACTTTGAAAAATGCAGAAATTTCTCTGTATCTAGGCAAAGTACATTGCAAATCAGAAACTAGTGTGAAAATCACTACAGCAAAGTCTAGTGGCACCACAAAGGCTGTTCTAAACCAGATTCACTTCAAAGTGGAAATGGCATTGGTAGAATTTTAGGAAGCTCTTATGCAATGTGTTAATTAAAAATAACCAGGGGTCAGGTCTTTTTCTTAGAAACTCTTACTGAGTACCTAAAATGGGGAAAACCACATTTAATTGGAAAACCACTATAAGGAGGAAAAATAATTGCTGAGTGCTGCTTTCCTTAAACTGAACTTTCTGAGGTCTTGTCAAACAGCAGGCACTCTGTATAGATGTCTTGGATCTGTTTAGGGTAAATAATAGTAATGAAATAGAAAATGCTGCTGTTGTCTAACCAAGAGAGAGGCTGTATTCTCTAAAATGTGTTTTGTTGTTTTCTTCTTTTTTACTTAGGCAACTTATGGCTAATGAACCACTGGAAAAATTGGGATTTAAAGACCTCATAAATGAGAAATCAGAAGAAAAACCTAAGAAGCCATGATGAAGACAGACAACTTTGTCTCTCATGAAGGGAAAGCATAACTCTGAATGTAGTACATATTGTACATTTTGTTCATATTGCAATAGGAAGTGTTTCCTGAAAGAACCTTTTTTTCCAAAGTTTAATTGTCCTAAAATAAGATTTTTCTTTAAATGAACAAAAGTACTGCCTTTGTCTGCTTTGCTCAAGTATTTCTTAACTTCTTTGTTTTAATTTCTCTAGAGGCAAAACAGTTACAGCCAAAGTGTTCTCCCTGTCTCTGTAAGAACAGTGAAGTCTTGTTTTAAGGGGACAAAAACCCAAACCAAACAATCCTTTATTGTGTAGCTCTTGAACTACTGATTAATCTTTTGTGGGCAGTACTGATATGCTCACTGCAGTACTTCCCAGGTGGAAATAAAGCTGTTGTACTTTAAAATGGATTTTTATTAAATTCTGGCATTAGTCCCCATCCCTGGGGTGGTCTCACCCTGCTGTGGAACACTCTGGGGTCCTGTGGGGGTACTTGAGGCAGTGTTTTTTTCAGTCATTTCATCTTTCATCATTGTTTAGAGAGTGTTTCTAGTTCCAGACCCCATTCAGGGAGTGATTCTGCTTTTATTCACCTAAATTTTGCATCATTTAACTGGGAACAGTGGTATTTCTCCTGCATGTTCTAATGCAGCTGAAGTCTTTCTTAATTAATGTTGAGTTCAAGCAGAAATAATTTGGCCTGTTAGCCCCTAGGAATGTGTTTCAAGCAGGCAATAAATGTAAATCTTCTGGATGTGTTTCCCACTGTGTGTTCTGCCCTGTTATCCCTGCTGCTTTTGGTTTTGTTTTTAACCCAGTGATTCATTTCTCTGTGTACCTGGCTCTCTCTGCCAAGGCAGTTCTCTAATTTTTCCCTCTTTATCTGGTGTCCCCTCTCTGATAGATCTCACCTCCCCTGCTGGCTGCTTTTGCTTCTGCCTCTCTCCTGTGCATCTGCTTATACCAAATTCCAGGGAAGGGTGAGAGAACATTTTCTGCTCTCCATACTGATCACTGGGGATGAGATTTGAATTGTTGCTCTGTCTAATCTGATGGAACAGAGTGCACATAGCTCAGAGCAGGTTCCTGTTTGAAAAGGACATTTGCCTGCTGCTGCATATTTTTATTCCACTTCATTCTGCTCTTCAAATTATATCTTTTGGTGAGATTAGTACATTTATAGGAAAGAAAGCAGAGATTGTATTGCTGCAACAGATACTGAAAGACATTATATTAAACCACTGAATAAGAGCTTTCTTTCAGTGATACCAAGTTAGAATTAAAATAATCTCCAGCATCTTCAGGAGAAAGAAATCAAATTTCATGCTTCTGTGCTCCCTGAATATTATAAGGCAAAGTGAATTCCTGGTAGGTCTGAAAGAAGCCAGCAGTGGTGTGGGAATAATCTGGGCTTTTACCAGTGGTAGTTTCATTTTTTTGGCTGTTACTCTGCTCTGCTGTTTTGGCCAAGCAGTTCCTTCACCAGTTCCATCTGTGTTTCCTTGGAACATCGATGCCAGCCCTGTTCTCTGGGTTGTTACAAGGTTTTTGAGGTGCTGAGTGATTGCCAGCCTCACAAGACTGTGGGGGTGAGAGGTTTGAAAAGTAAACCTTTCACCAGCCCAGAGATCTCATGCTGTCCAGGTCCATGGACGTGTCTCACCCAGCAGCGAGTCAGCTGCTGTCCCCTCGTGCCAGGACAGGGGAGCTGGGAGTGGATAGCTGGAAATTCAGGGAATGGGCAGGGCCACCTCTGTCCTGGCTGTGAGCACTGGCTGCAGAAAAGGACACGTTCAGTGGAGCTCAGAGACATCAGGGGGGACATCAGACACAGATCTGATGCAGCTGAGAAGTGGTGGGGACAAAGCCATTAGTGCCAGGCCTGGGGTCAAAGTTTTCCCAGCTTGCTCAAGGGGACAAGTCCCTGCAGCACTGGTGTCATCTGGGGAGATGTTCTCAGAATGTTCTTCAATTAATTCCTGCCAACATACAAATCATTAATTAAATCTTTCCATTTGAAACCTCTTTATTTTAGTATTGCTGGTGGTATCCAGGTTTGTATTCCTTTAAACTGACAGTGGGGTAATCCAAATGGAAACAGTAGGTTCACAGCCAACTTTCCTGTGGCCAGCTTGAGGAGGAACCTCTCCAGGAGCTTGTCACCACATTGGGAAAAATCTATATTCTGTGAAGTGTGTATTCTGGAAATGTGTATTCTGAGGTGTGTGTGCTCCAGGGGAGGCAGTTTGTCGGGGGCACTGATTTCTAGGTGGAGCTGTTTGAGCTGATGAGCTGCTGGGAGTGCATCAGTCTTGCTGTGAGGAGCCTGCCAGGTGCTGCCCGTGCCGTGAAGCTCCACCTGCTGCCAGTTCCTGCGACCTGGAGACGGGCAGAGCATCGGGAATCAGCTGGGACTGACGGGGACCAGCTGGGACCGAGCACAGCCTGGTGTAACTGCACAGGTGTGCAGGGGATAGCCCGGAGCAGGAGGAGTGATGCCTGTGTTGGAGTGAGGATCCCTGTGAGCTGTTACCATCGCAACAGAAATCAATAAGCCAGGGAGGTGCAATTGTCTTTTCTGTGGCTTTTCTGCAGCAAAGGCTCATTCACACCCTAATGAGGCACCCAGCTGCTTGGGAGCCGTCCCAGGGATCCCTGGAGGGCTCTGCATCACCAGAGCTTTGCCCACACATTCTTTGCTCCGATTAAAATCCACTCAAGCACAAAGAGCTTAACCTTGATCCCAGCAGTTATTTGCAGAGAGAACATTGCTGCAAGTTAACCATCCTTACCTCTTCCTGGGAAACCTTGAGCTCCGGGTGTCTCTCTCCAAACAGCTACAGTGACCTGCAGAACCAGGAAGAAAGGGTTTAATAAACATTCCCAGAGCTCTGGGTGTGCTTTCACTGAAAAGCCTGCGCAAAGAGAGCCTCCTGTGCTGGCTCTGGAAATGGGCCACGGTCCAAAGTCCTTTGTGGGAGCACAGTGAGGCCGTGCCTCAGTGCTGGGGAGGGATTGCTGCTGCCTCTGCCCCTGCAAGGGCATAGCTGGCATAGCAGGGGGGTCCCAGCACCTGAGGGGTGAATGTTTGGGGCTGTGAGCACTCAGAGCACTGGGTGTGCCTGCTGACCTTCACCTTGCTCCTTCCCCAGAGCATTCTCCAGCCTGTCCTGCTGGCTTCAGGCCCGAGAAGCTCCTTGTGGCTGGGTGTTACACTTTGTCAGTGCTCACCAGCTTGCTTTCCTTGGGAGAACACAGTGTTGCTGGTGATTATTTTCCCTTGGGGCATCAATCAAAACAGCTTTTACTCATTGCTGCCTTTGCTGAACCAGGTGAGGGGCAACGAGTTAAAACACCTCTTAAATTTCACCTCGTTGTCTCCAAGCAGAGAACTGAGAGGCAGCACCATTTTACTGATCCTCTGGAATGAAACCTGGGTTGTAGGAGGCTATGGGAGAAGGAACAGCCTGCTGCCATATAAAAAATGTCAGGAGCATCACCTGTTGCTGCTCTCAGAAGTGCCTTGGATGTTCTGGCTCCACTGGAGAGCAGTATTTTTCTACATTTCTCATCCATAATTCCTGAGATGGGAATGATACTTCTGCTAGTCTGCAGGACTGCTGTCATGTCTGGTAGCATACCTATCCAGAGGACTTCAGTGCTTTTGTGCCTGGAGGAGATCCATGCTGGAAGAGATCCTTCTGCTAAATTGGGAATGTTGTATATTATATCAGGTTACTCACAAAAATCAAAGCTCTGACTCAGATGAATTTTAAAAAAGACTGGAAGTGCAAATACAAGTATATATATCCTTTTCAAGGGTATTTCAATGAAAACTGGACATCTGATTAAACCTATCCTGTTTAAATTTTCTTTTTCTTAATGATCTGCTTCTGTGAATAACTGGCAATGTTGCATTTTTGTCAGGATGCAGCAGATTTTCTAGCTTACAGATTTCAAGACAAAATGCCTTCCTTCTGGAATGAAGGTGCCATATGGCTTGAAATGCATAATTGATCACTGCTCAAAATAGGAGCTTCATAGAAAGTCACCCAGAAGTCCAATGAGTGTGTGCAGGGGACTTGATAGACCTAGATCCATTTTTTTGTTTCCTGGAACTGATGACGACACAGGCACAGGTTTTTGTGGCTCTCCCTCGAGGTTCTGATGCTTGTGCTCTCTCTCATTATCCAGGAGATTTTGGGATTTGCATTAGCAGGTGCATCAATCCTATGCTTGCTGACTCCTGCTGGGCTTGGCTGAATGACAATCTGGCACTCACCATGGAGCCCAACAAAGCCACGTTCTCTGTGAGGTAAAGCAGCTCAGCTGGTCAGATCTGGTGGGCTCAGTCCAGCCCTTGGTGTGCCCCATTTCCCACCTACAGAGGGATCCTGCACAAACAGCCCTTCCCACACAGGGTGAGTGAGGTTCCCACTGCTGTGGGAGGGATGGTGGGTCCATCTGGCCACGGGTCCTGCAATGGGCAGCACCACAAGCCACCTTGCATTGTGGATGCTTTTCTGCCCAGGCCCTTGTGAATGATGGTAAACTCAGATGGGAGCAGTGCTGGAAAGCAGCTGGCAAAGAAAGAGCAGAGGATGAAGAAAGCAAGGAGACAGAATGACCCAGGCTTTTCACTTCACCTTGATGGCTTTCAAAAGCAGGTGGTGGGGGTGCTTTTGCAGCCCCTTTGGGCAGCTGAGTCCTTTGCTTATTTCAGTAACCTTAGGGGAGATGACAGCTCTGATTTCTGGAGGATTTCTAGATTTGTTGCTGCTAGCAAGCCCTGCTCAGCAGGAACCTGCTCACACACCCAGTTCTGATCCTGCAGAGCTGCTGAGCCAGGGCAGCCCATGGGAAGGCAGCAGCATGGGAGGGGAGTCAGGCCCTGTAATGTCTCTCAATTTACATTTCTCTGCTATTAAACCATGCTCTGCTTTTCAGCTGGCTTTGGAAGCACCTCTCCTTGGTGGGCAAGGCAGGAGAATGATGGCACTGCTGAATCTGGGACACCAGGATGGCCCTGAGGGTGTGATGAGATGCTGTGTGCTGCAGCCATCTGCTGCCAATCCAGCCAGGGCTCTTCTCCTCTGGGCTGCACTGACAGCCCCAGGCAGCAGGGCTGGCTGGGTGGAAAGGAATTTCACCCCACCGAGGATGTCAGGTTGTGGGCAGGCAGACCCAGATGGGGAAAAAATATTCCCTCTACTCAGGATTGCAGGGAAGCTGCAGATCAGATCAATGCTGAGAAAACTGCTGGTGACTCAGGGTGCTGAACCAGGCAGGAACAAACCCCCTCTGATAAAGGAGTCTCTATGGTCCATGAGCAAGCACCAAGCAGGAAATCCCAGGGGTGTAATGAGGCTGGCTCCTTGCTGGGGGCTGAGGTTGCCTCCCTTGGCTTTTGCTCTTTAGTGTGGGGCTGGGAGTTCAGTTGTGCTGCCTTCAACCCCTGGGTTAAGCAGGTTGTCTTTAGCCTTGTCCTCACCCAGCCCATACAGAGCACAGGCTCTGGGCTGTGCTGTGGTTTGGCACATCTCCCCTGTCCATGTGCATGCTCAGAGTGGTTGCTAAGGCAGCACAAATCTTCTCTGTGCTTTCCAATGTCTGTCTGATCCAGAGGTGGAGGTGTAGGGTGTCCATGTCTAATCCCAGAGCAGGATCTGTGGCAGAGCAGAGCAGTGACCACTCTGTGTGCTCAGACATCCCTGGGGTGCTGCAGTGGCTGGGCTGTGGGGTTTAGTTTTGTTTCCCCTAACCCCAAACTGTGCTGCAGTTTGGATGGAAACGAGGGGCTGAGCACTGCCAGCAACCAGGATTCAGCTGGAGGGGAGCATCTCTCCCCATGTGTGAGGGGAGAGGCTCAGGCTGGGCATGGGCAGCACAGAGATGTTACAGAACTGGGTCACTGCAGGGCTGTGCTGGCACGAGGTGCAAGTTCTGGTCAAACAGAGATGCTGAGCTCACTGGCTGCTGAAAAGGAATCAGGTAGGTGAAAAATGAGAGCGAGTCTGGAACATCTACCTCCATCCTTTTAGCAGGCATGGCAGGAGACTTGCAGGTGTGCTGGTGCCAGCTAGGAGGACTCATTTGAGCACAGAGATGTCTGCATTGATGGCTTTATTTCAGCTTATTTTAGCAAGTAATAGGCAGGGGGGTGATGTTTATCACTGAAACTGGAGCTGGCTGTGCTTTAGATCACAGCTCTAATGGGCTGCACTGCCTGGGACAGTAAATCACCTCAGCAGCACTGACAGCACAGGGTGATGGGTGCACCAAACCCTCTGTGGCAGCAATAACCTGGTCCTGCTGGTTCTTTCACTCAGGTTGGTGCTTCTGCTCTGGTTTGTTTATTAATGCTCCTTCACAAAAGTCACCTGGGTGACTGCTCCAGCTCAGCCATTGAATGGCTGCTCTCCTGCCATTCCCCAGCCTGGCTTGGGCTCTTTTTATACCCTGCTATAAAACTGTTTATTTTTGCACCTGTTTAGAAAGGCTTTTGGCCACAGGGGTCTCATGATGTTGTTTTCATGGCTTCTGGAGCGGGGCTGCTCTGTTGTTGCTAGAAATAATTGCCGTTAATTAATTCTTTGCTGATTTTTCTTTGGCAAAGCATACTGAAATAAACAGATAAATGAGCAGCATGCTCTGTATCTCGACGTTGTGGGAGCTTTTAGGAGGCATACAGTGACATCCAAACAATCCCATCAGCAGCCAGAGGAAGGCTAGGACACGGCCCTCAACTTTCTGTGGACAAAGTTAATTGGGGGGAGGCTCAATTACCATCTCCAGCTGTTTGGCAGCTCTCTTAGGCTGTCATTTTTAATCTCTTTCTAGAGAAAAACCACAGTTTTGTTTCCATCTACTGCTTTATTCAAATCTCAGCTGAGCAGTGCTACAGAAGGGGATGTGCTCTCAGCTGCCTGAGCTGGAGCAGCAGTCTGTGACACGAGAATGACCACTGGGGACAATAACTGTTCTGTTTTCTCACTTCTTCTACGGCCTTTTAAAATGGTTTTTCTTTTTTTTTTCTTTTGAGGAACTCGGGCTCTGCTGCAGAGACTTCCAGACCAGAAGTGAAGGGCTGGGCTTGCTCCTGTGTCCCGTGGTTCTGCCTGTAGCACCATCACCCTCTGTGCTCCGTGTCCTGGTGGAGCAGCCCCTGGTCCCAGAGCTGGTGGGAGGCTGGGATGTCACCTTCAGCCCCAGCAGGTGGCTGGGATGTCACCTTCAGCCCCAGCACGTGGCTGGGATGTCACCTTCAGCCCCAGCACGTGGGTTTGGTCACTTCATTCTCCACCCTGCAAGGTGACATCACACAGCTCAGTCCCTGCTTGGGTGTCTCCAAGCTGTTCCTGGAAGGATGAGCCATTTGAGCCAGGAAGAGATTAAATTATTGGAACAGAGCAAAGCAATCTCCACAATAAGTGCTGCCCTGCTGTTTGCACACCGAGCCTGTCCTGCTGTGGCTCTGACTCAGGCTGAACTGATGATGTCCCACTCTGAACAATCACTTTGACTTTCTTTTGGAGGAGCTGAGCCCCTGATGTATGAGTGTCATCACACACAGCTTGGCTTCTCCAGACAGAGACTCCACAGGCCTCAGCCTCTCAATGAGGGTAAATCAGGAGTAATGCTAAAAGCAGTGATCTGCCACAGACATAGGTGAACTCTTGACTTCCTTGCACTAATTTCATCTCCTCTGTGCACAGAAAAGAGCCTGTCATTGTGCAGTGGAAATCAGCATATCTCCAGCTGGTGCCACGGAGCCAATTCCCTCAGCTGCCCCCTCCATGTCATATTTTACATCATAGGAAATGGGTTTGGTGCATCAGCAGGGCTGTTGCAGAGCTGTTTCTCTTACACTGAGATTTCCCCAGGTGCCGTGGAACAGACATACAAATATCCAACGTCTTCAAGCCATCAATTACCCTCTCTGTCTCTCTCAGACATATTCTGGCTCCCAGCCACGCTGTCTGAGCAGCCTCTGCAACCATGTACTGACCCCAAACCAGCCCATTGCTGGCCAGAGGCAGGAGGAAAAGAAACTGAAAGGGTGTCCTGAGCACATGACTGGCTGCTGGTCGGAGAAGTTTTGTGGCAGCATGGCTGTGAGAGAGCAGTGATCAGCTCTGGGGTGTTGCAGAAATCTAAAAAAGGAGTTTTGGTCTGAACCTCCCCCCTTGTCCTCACTGTCCCCAGTTCTGCTTCCCTACAAAGGACCTCTGTGGTCTGGTTTGCATGGTGGTAGCTGCATGACTGTTCAGTCATGGGAGAAGAGGATTCCCCTTTTTCCACACTGGTGACACTGCAATAGAATTAACTGCTATGCAAATGGAAGGAAACCCTGATCTGCAGATCACTCTGCAGTGAGACTCTTTCCGGGCTGCACAACACTTTGTCTTCTTTGAGGGCTGCTGCAGGTGCAGAGCAGCTCTGCAGACACAGGACATCACAGCTCTTTTTCCACCCTCACATCATTTTCTCCTGTATTATCCTCTTCAACTCAATGCACACATTCTAACCACACAGATGCTGAGGGTGTGCTTTTCCAAAAAAATCTCACAGGCTCCATACAGCAATTTGCTCAAAATAAGAGCAGGTTGGCATCAATATTGGAGTTTTGGTTGAAGAGTTTTTAAACTGCCCCGCTCTGTGATATTCCTCCCTCCCAGCTATACCCACTCTTAATTTAACTGGATAACCCAGAAAGCTCTTTCCTTTCTTAAAAGAAAAACCTCTAGGATTGGTTTCTTCCTTTTTCTCTTTTTCTTTTGAACAGGAAACCAACACTGCAGCGGAAATGAGCTGGTGCTGGTGTGACATAGGTGTGGGTGCCAGCGCTGCAGCTCGCTCACACAAACCTGCAGCAGCCAGAGCTGCCTCCCCGTGCTGCTGAAGCCCATGGAATCCTGCCTGGCGTCTGCTCCTCCAGAGCTTTGCTGGAATGCAGTTGCTGTGGCATGAATTATTGATATTTCTGCTCAGGTTTGCTGTTCACGCAGGAATCTGTAATGCTTCCCCACCTTGTGCTGGGAATGAGCTCCCGGGTCGCAGCAAGGCTCGTGTTCAACACCCTTTCCCTTGCATGGTGGTGACATTGATTTATCCATTTCAGGGCTGGGGAATTACTAACCCCAGAGTGAGCAGCTCCTTCTAACAAAAGGCAGGTTAACAAAAGGGTGAGAGGAGCTGTGTGGAGGGGCAAGGAGGAGGTGCAGTTATGTCTGTGCAATTTCAGGGCATCCCCACAGAGACGATGGAAAGGTTTCTAGGAATTTCTGGGTGTTCTTTGGCCTGACCTCAGCATGTGGCATTTCCATGGCTGCCCTTGCTGGCACTGTGCTTAGCACCTCAGGGATGGCATTGATGCCGTCCGTTTCTAAGGCAACAACCTTGTGACTTGGAAAAGGCAGAGTTAAAAGCGTGCGTGTTTACAAACAAACGCATCTTACACATAAATATGGAACTGCTTACATGCATATGGATGTGAATTTCTGCCAGACCTCCAAGTCACTTAGCAGTGGAGAGACAGGAAGCATCTGAATGAGGGAGATGTATTGACAGCAACAACCCTTCTCCAGAGAGTTTGGTCAGGGATTTTGCAAGAAATAGGAGCTGTGGCCACATTTCTATTCACAGAGAAAAGCAGAGCACAATTTCCCAAAATTATTTCTGAGATTCACATTCTCTGAACCACAGAGAAAGAAAAAGCAATTCTTATCTCATTTACTGCTCCTGTGTTTTAGATCAAGTAGAATACATTGTAAAAATTATTTACCTAAAAAAAGAAAAAAGTAATAAAATTCTAGTGTGTTTTGATTCATTAACCAATTGAATCCATATGTGTGTGTTGGGACTGTCAGTGGACAGTCATGAAATTCTGTATAGTTAAATTGAGTACTTGTACAATTTCAATTTAAATGTAACATAATATAGAATAATATAGTATAATAAAGCAATTAATTAGCCTTCTAATATCAATAGAGTGAAATGCATAATTTCTCCTATCATCAAAGTCACCCTGCTTTTACAATAAGGAGCAAATTCCTTTAGGCATTCCCTGAAAGGTGCAACCCACAGGAAGAGTGTGGGGCAAAGCTCAGAGGAGGGAACAGCCTGCCATGGAAAAGCCATGAGTAAATCCACAGAGACTCATTTGTACGTGTGAGGTCGGCTCAGGGCTTTGATTCCCATTGAACAAAAGTTTATCTTCATTCCTGGCTGATTTAGTTCCAACTTTTCTCCACATTCCCTCCACCCACAGGGGCTGTTTTTTTCCCCACGTGGAGTCTGGAGTAATTGTGATGAGATTTAAATGCTGAGGATGCTGCTGATCGACCCTGGCTGGCCCTGCTCCCCTGCTCTGCCTGTCCTTTATGAAACTCTCCCCTCTCATCATTGACAGCAGGCTCTGTTTTATTTGATTTTATTACAAGATATAAATTTCTGTCTGCAGCCCCGGCTTCCAGCACACAGAGGAGAGACAAGAATTGCCTAGCAACCAGGGGAACAAAAAATTAAGAGAATCAATAAGTCTTAATGGAAAGCTAAACAGAGACTTTCAAACCCAACCCCTCCCTGCTCCAACCCTGGCCCACAGTGAGTCCATGATGATGTGCAGCACCCTGGCTATTGCATGAAACATTGAGCAAATGCTTCTTCTGCAAAAGCCAAAGTGAAAACCTGGCCTAAATGGGCTTAGGTAAAGCTCTGATCCGGTAGCATTTACACTGCCAAGCTTGAGCACAGCACAGGTGTGGAGGGTTAAGGTGCTCAGCTGAGCTGGTTTCCCTCTGAGGCTGTGAGAACTCAGTGCTCCAGGTAAGTGTTAGAGGCTAAGGAAAGTGAGGGTCGGGGTGCAGCAGCTCAGTTTCCCCACAAAAGGTCTGTGAGGAGGATTGTGCCTCTGGTTAGGATGGCAGTGAGTTTCCAGACCTTATCAAGCTGTGTGTGTAAATCCAGCAAGCCCAGCACGATGTGTGACACTGGGTTGAGTCAGCAAGGAACAGTCCAGCATCAGTTTAAAACAGAAATAAACCTGGATGCAGTCACCTCTCTGGCAGCACAAATGCAAAGGTCATTTGGGAAAATGTATTCCAGGCAAAGGGAGCATTGTCAATGCACCAAGCCATGACTCTGCCTGTATTTAAGGGGCTATTTGCTCCCACAGAGTGTTCTCAGGAACCTGCTCACATCCTCATGTTTGCAGGATCAAGATGGTGGTTTGGCTGTGGAAGTTTTCCAGGAGCTACTGGCAGCCTCCTCCTGCTCGTGCACACCCTGAATCTCATGGGCAGCATGAATGGCACTGGCTGAGCTTGCAGGAGGGCTCTGCTTTCTTGGAGGAAACAGAGTTGGATGACTTAAATGGGGACTTGCTTTGCAAAACCAAGATTGTTTTTGTTAGCAGAGACTTGTGAACCACAGACAGGACATTGCAGCGTCACAGGTGACCCATACGTGAGAAGGTTTCAGCAGGGGTTAGATAAGGAGACAGCTCTGAGCCCTTCCTTGGCCAAAAGCCTCCCACATCCTGCCCCTGAGTGACTGTTTAGTGTTTGGCTGGCAGAACAAGGAGCCTTGCCCCATAGATGGCATGAGATGGACAGCCATGGTGGCACAGGGGTGTTTTCCCTCCTGACGCTCCCCTGACACCATGGAGGTGTAAAAAACGTGGGAAGACTTTGGAGGACAGTCCTGCCCAGACACAGCCATGGAAGCAGGTGGTGATGTGCAAGGACAGCAGTGAGGGAGGAGAGTTTTGGAGTGTGTGGGGCTACTGATGAGACCTTCACAAGTATCCCCAAAAGCTGCTGGTTAGAGGGGCATCCCAAAAGAGCTGCTCATGAACCTGCCAAGCTGCTGGTGTTAGAGGGGCATCCCAAAAGAGCTGCTCATGAACCTGACTGTGTGGCAAGGCCCTGGCCAGGGAGAGGCCTCGCACAGGTGAGGACCCTCGGCTCCCACCGGCGGCAGCATCCCCTCCGCGGGCAGGAGTTAAACCAGGACAGGCACCCCTGAATGCCAGCAGGACGGGATGCCCTGAAGGCCGGGTACCCCTCGGGGCTCGGGGCCGCCCCGGTGCGGCGCTGCCGCTGGAGGTCGCGGGCGAGCGGCGCGGGGAGGCGGCAGCGCCCGCTGCGAGCGGAACCGGCGGCCCCGGGCGGCTCCGGCAGGGCGGGCAGGGCAGGGCGAGCAGGGCAGCAGCGGGGCCGGGCAGGGCAGGGCAGGGCAGCACCGCCCCGGCGGCCGGAGGCGCGCTCGGCGTGCGCGGGGCGAGCGGGGCCGATGGAGCCGCCCGGGCGCCGCCCGCCTCGCCAGCGCCCCCCGCCCGCGCCATGAGGCTGCCGTAGCGCCGCGGAGCCGGCGCAGCCCCGCCGAGCCGCCCCCATGGCGAAGGAGAGGAGCAGGAAGGCGCTGGTGGAGCTGCTCCAGCGGCCGGGGAACGCGGCGTGCGCCGACTGCGCCGCCCCGGGTAAGGGCAGGGGAGGCGGGGGGCGCGGGCGGCGGCTGCACCTGCACCTGCCCGCACCGCACGGTACCGCACAGCATAGCATGGCACGGTACGGCACAGCACAGCATGGCACGGTACCGCACAGCGCGGTACAGCACGGCTCGGCACGGCAGCGACGGGGCGCGGGGCTGTGCCGTCTCCGGAGCCCCGCAGAGGGTGTGCCCGACCCCGTCCCCGCGCGGGGGATGCAGCGCGGGGATGCTCCGGGGCTGCCGGAGGGATGCGCTGCGCTCCCCGCGCTCCGGCCCCACCGGCCCCGCTGAGGTTCCCCGGTTCCCCGGCCCAGCCCGGCTCCTCGGGCGGCCGTGAGCGCTGATGTCATCCCGGCGGGTCCCCGCGGAATGCAGCGCTGCCGGGGCCGGGAGCGGTGCGGGCTCTGCCCTGTCTGCGCCGCGTCCCCCGCGTCCCCTCGGCTGCTCCTGCCCTGGCAGCGAGCAAACACCCGGGGACAACCGGAGGCAGCGCTGCGGACATCCTGCCCGGCAACCTTTGCCCAGCTGCCATCGATGGGTGCCTGCGCCGCGCAGGGAGCGGGGTGCAATGGCTGTACACGTCTGCGTGTGCCGAGGGGAGAAAATCTGGCCTGGGAATGTCTTCTTCGCTTTTTGGAGGGTGAATTTTTTAGGGTCGGGCCGTGGTGCTGTTGCTGAGCAGAGTCTGCGTGGGGTGGTGGGTTCTGTCTTTGAGAACAACCTTAGAAAAATTGCAGAGCAAGTAACTTTCCTGGTTTTAAAAAGAAAAAAAAAAAATCACCATACAGAATAACCTAAATTTATATTAGCTTGAGCAGAATGGCTCTGAGGAGGGGTATAAAAAGGATGTCCTTCCCAGCCTCTGGCATTCTATAGGTTAAAGAAAAACCCAACACTTCAGCTGAGCCCTATTTTCCCAGCTATTGATTTCTTTAGGATGTCAAGATCTATCGCATACCGCTATCCACCTCAAACCATTCCCAGCGGTTTTACATCCCTGATCTGCATCCCAGGACACTGCAGTTCACTTTCCGACGCGTTGTGTCCTCCGGTTCCCAGCTGGAAAGGACAAAGAACTTTGGGCACAGCGTGAGCGGCTTTGCAGCGCCGCCTGCTCCCACCCATCTGCTGCTGTCTGCCCGTACCAGCCACCTCCGAGGAGCCTTGCTGAGCTCAGCCTGGGCTCCCCGAGGAGGTGTCTGCCTAAATTGTCCCTTCCTGGAGAAAACTTCGCAAACCCGGGCCGTTTTCAGATCAGCAGGGTGATTCTCCCTCGCCCTGTGGGTGTAGAACATAAAGCCCCCGGGCAAAAAGGGAAGTTTCTCGGCATCACCAGGGTGGAGATGGAGCTGCAGGTCAATAAAATAGCTCACATCAGGGTAAGGAGGTTGTTGTTAAAGGCATCAAAACGGTTTGTAAAACAACAGAAGCGTGCTTGGGTTTTGGTGACATTTGCATACAGAGATGTCTTAGTGAATGTGAAAGTCAGAGAGGAGAATTTGGGCCAGTGTCTTTTGTAAGTCAAGATGTGCTATATTAACATCACTCAGCCTCTTCTGAACCCTCGTGGCTTTGCTTCCTTAGGGCCACCTCCCTGTTCATCAACCCAATTTCTTTAGTGACTGCTTTGCTTCGGGTTCTTTGGCAGAGGAGAGCTATTCATGGTGCTGTAATGTGCTCCTCTGCCTGGGAGGGACAGGAAACTTGAGATGCCCTGGGCTGCTCAACACGAGATTATAACTTGTGTCTGTAGGTAGTGTAGGGAATATTCAGCCTGAATTCAGCTATTCAGGCTGGGCAGGTGTGGCAGGCCAGCTCCTTCTGGGGATGAGGTAATGCAGCAGAGGCAGGGTAAATATCCAGAAAGGGGGGCAAGAATGGTCTTTGCTGAGAAGTGGGGTGCACAAAAAGATAAAGGTGGCAGCTGACACTGGAAAGGTACCAAAGCAGGGAAAAAGAAGCGAGAAGGAAGGAAGAGGCAGGGTGTGGAATGAACAGAAGATGAGGGAAGCAGGGCAGAGCTGTGCTTTCCCACATGTGAGTGTCACCACAGGGCTGATCTGCTACAGCTGGGGGATGCCCAGGACCAGGGTTTGTTGTTGCTGTTTCTCAGGTGGGTGAGTGCCTTTCCCTGAATACTCTGTTAGTACAGGATCCATGATAAGAGGGAGCCATTTAGCTCAGGGATGCTCCTGACAAAGAATAGGATGGGTTGGAAATGTAACAGGGGAAAGAAAATTTTGTTAATCACTTTAATTTGTGTATTTGGAAGCCAGCTGGGTTTTCTTTTTCTTTTGGAAATATTTGTTCATGAAATCAGCCAGCCAGTGA